>NC_083628.1:734364-789364 GCF_963584025.1 Labrus mixtus
TGGAGAGAGAGAAGTTCCAGCTGTTACCCTGAAACAAAAACCTTTGTCTCTGTCGGGATCCTGTAATGTTGTCAGGCTCTTAAAATAACAATCTGAGGAGTCAGGAAGTCTAATCAGCACTTTTAGAAAAAGGCTCTTTGATCGGAGGCATTTTCCCAATAAGACTTTCTTATCTGGAGAAAAACTTTTTTAATACCTGAGTCATGTGGACCTCTAAATATTCAAAATACCACCCAGTTTAATAAACAGTCAAATATCCTGGTTAAGTTTCTGCCCACACTTCCCTGAGTCTTTAGAGGACTGGATTGTTTTCTCCGAGCAGCAGACCACACAAAGCGATTCATGAATCTCATTTATTCTGCTGTTTTGAAGGTAAGAGGATTACTGTCAACATCTGAGCAGGCGTTCACTGCAGCAGCAGGCTCACTAATCATCTACTGCTACATCTTTTTTCAAAACGAAACCAGGTCATCAGCACCATCTAGTGGTGACATGTTGTGTTACTGTTCAGAAGGCACTCTGCTGATTTGCTTGTTTTTTTCCCCTCAAGTTGAATCTTCATCATGTGGTTTTAATTTAAACGTGGATAAATATTTGGACTTTTTTTGTCAGCTCATAACGGAAATGTTTTTCAAAGCAGGAGAAAAGCAGCTGGACAACAACACGCCTGTCACAATGTGCGCAGGATATTCAAAACATTATGAAGATTATACTATGCAGAAGTTTGTTTCCTGCAGCGAGAGAGAGAGAGGTGGACAGGAAGGTCAAAACACAACATTTCTCAAAAACATTGGCTTTGTCCATCGACAGTGAATATTAATGCAGGAAGCCTGAGTGGCTTCCCATCGATGGAGGCGCTGGAGTCCCATCGATGGAGGCGCTGGAGTCCCATCGATGGAGGCGCTGGAGTCCCATCGATGGCGTCCCTCGTCTGTTCCTGCAGGGGGCGCTGGAGTCCCATCGATGGCGGTCTCCATGCTGGAAATGCTGTCTCAGTCTAACTTTCAGTCAACCTAACGACAGGCTGAGAGCTGGAGCTGAGGCGGGTTTTAAACCTCCTGACAAACCGTTACACCGCGCCCACCTGTCAATCAGGTCAGCTACACGCCTTATTGTGAATAACTCTTATCCTTCATCAAATCAAAACTGATGAGTCATCAAAACATTCACCCCCCGTACAGTGTGTGTCCATCGAGACATGAGATAATCACACCTGTTTGTTTTTTTGAACCAGGCTGTAAACATGTTAATCTCTGCTGTAAAAACAGACTTTTTAGAATGGGTGTGTATGTGACTTCCTGTGCTTCTGCAGCCAGCCTCTAGTGGACACTCCAGGAACTGCAGGATTTTACACTTCAGCATCAGATTAATTTTTCAACATGGGAGGTTGCTGCTTTGCTTCATAGGATCTAAAATGTTATTTTGTGTAATTTTGTCCTGGGAAAATTGGGTTTATAACAATGTTCATATTTTGTGTTTATATTGAAATCAAACACAAAGTTTATGTAGTAATGGAGCAGTACTGACACACATGCACAAACAGGATCCTCTGCACTCTGCTGATGGAGAGATGTCAGAGTCACGGGCGTCTTAGTGGGGGTAAAAGTGGGACTACCCAGGGTCCCAGTGGGGAGGGGGGCCCATAATGAGCTTTTAGACAGTAAAAGCCTTTTGAACATTAATTGTTGCAAGTGAAAAAGTAAAACAATGCTGCTGGAAATGGTTCAAATGCCTGAAAGATGCTTTACAAAAATTACATTATTTAAAAAAAATTAGGAAATATTACAGTGATTACTTATCTCCCATTTTCAGGGTGTAAAACAAAGCCTAGTTGTTTGAATGGGTCGTTTGTGTGATGGACGTGTGGTTACAGAAATTCTCCGGGGTTAGTTTGGGCCCAATGTGATATCTTTTCATGCGGCCCGGAGGTCCTGGCGGCGTCCCTGGTCAGAGCGAGCAGTTGCAGATCCAATTTCCAGAACTGGTCTGCAGCAAGACTTCAACCAGCAACCCTCTGGATCCCAAATCCCAGTCCCTACAGACTCCTGCTAACTGGACTGCAGATTGTAGATCTGTTAATGGAAAACTACTTTTTTTGCATCCAAAAGACTAAAACTGGACGGTTAAATCGAAACAGTGGAGTATGATTTACTGCATGTCTCTTCAGATGAAATGGAATTTAAAATACTGTAAAATACTGTAAAGGTCAGTTGAAGTATGTCAACATTTAACTGAAAGTACAAACAGGGGGAGTGAAAGCAGTTTGTAACTCTGTACATCTGATTAGCATCGATAGTTTTCTCTAACTCAAAGCCTGGGGAAAATGTGAATGGATGCCCAACACCAATCACACATTTACTCCACACACACCCAACCCCCCATCCCACACACACACACACACACACACACACACACACACACACACACACACACACACACACACACACACACACACACACACACACACACACACACACACACACACACACACACACACACACAAAGTGACAGTCCAGCCACATCCGGAACCCAATACTCAGATTGTCGATACCCTGATGTCGAGTCCCTGAGAGCGGCTCGTTGGTCTGCAGGATTCTGAACCACAGACTACAAAGGCAACAGTTTTAAATCTGTTAAGTTTTTTTTGCGTGCTGTAAATCGACTCTGTCATCAGAAAATAACTCCAGTAGTTTCTTGACTTTGGTTTTTTTTCGTCACCTCGTCCTCAACATCAGGTAAGACGGACATTCATCTCTCTTTTTATAACAATGTCAGTTTGACTTTGCCCGGTCTATTTCTACGTTCTTTTGATAATGATTTGAGGCTCTCTGATACCAACGTGTTTGATCGTTTATCTCTTTTCACATGAAGTATTTTGTTAACAGAAGCTACCGAGGTATTTTTATGTAATTGTGCCCAATAGAGAGGCATCAGGATGGACTTTAGCAGAACTCATTTTGAACACATCTGAACGCCTCCCTACCCAGAGCGCTCAGGTCATCAGACCAGCGACTCCTGGCTGGTCATCGGTCGAGTTTCTGCAGCTGAAGTGTTCCCCTTCTTTAGATTCACCGTTCCACCTTTCAGCTTCCCGTGGTCCTAAAGGTTGAATTTTTGTGTTTCTTTATTTTGCTTTGATTTAGTCTCTGCATGTTATCTTACTGTGCTGCACTTTGGTCAACTCTGGTTGTTTTCAAATGTGCTTGATTTGTTTATTTTTTCCACGTTGTAATTGAACTATAACGAGATTATGAAGGTGAATAAAGAAAAGGAAGCAAGTGGACGAATTACTGTAAAATATTTTTTTCAGAACAGTTTATTAAGTCGTAGTTTGAAATCAGAATCCGTTAGTAGTCTAAAATAATTTCACTCCAGTGTTTATAAAAGAAAGAAATACATTGTGTTGCTGAAATCAACTGAAGTTAATGAAACTGCTGTTTAAAAAAAAAAAGATTTATTTTACATATTTAAAATACATTTAAAATCATCGTTGTTTGACTAGCAGTTCAACGCTGCTCGCTGCCTTCAAAGCGACATATTGCACAGCCTGACTTCATATTTTCTCTCGTCTTAAATAGTGCAAAAGGGAGTTTTTTTAAACGCTTGTGAACTTGACGTGTGAAGGTTTTGACAACAGGACATCGAGTCTTTGCATTCATAGAAGACCTGCTTTGATATACAGAGGCACTTTTAGTCAACAGGCAAGACAGGCAACTGCTTGCCCCCCCCCCCCGAGGATGACAAAGTTTAAACCACAGAAGGGGCTAAAATGTGCAAAGTTGGCAATGAACGTTGGTTGGAGGGGTCCCTCGGGTCCCAACAGAATCTAGAATCACCACCATGTTGATTTCTGATGTCACACAAGATCTCTGTATTGGGGAAATGAATTAGTAACTTTTGTTGGGTTTCTGCTGGATGCTGCTCTTTTCCTAAGTCTTGGTTAAAGCAGGTGGCACATGAAGCTACAGTCCTCGTTGCACTGGTTGCAGGTTCAATTCCCAACCTGACGCCATTTGGTGCATTTTATTTCCACTCTCTCCTCCTATGTTTTTTTTTTTTTATCTCAAGCTGTCCTGTCAAAATGAAGGCGACAACCCCTCCAGAAAATTTGAAATTGTGCCGGCTATTTTTTTTCTGGCAAGTGCATATCCCTCAACATTTTATCGACAAGAGGATGTTGGCTTCTCCCCAATGCAAATTCACGAGCCAGGGACCGAGACTGAGATCGATGGCTTGTTCCCTTTCAGAGGTGAACAGGCCGCTGCCTGGGCGGGTAACTGTGGGGCATGGTCGGGCCCAGATTATAATTCAGTGGAATAATTTAGAGGAATGCTGTGTATGTGTGTGTCTCCCTTTTTTCAGCATTAAGAACCAGAGAACACTTTGAGAAACTATCCATGACCTGACCCTTAATGGGCCAACATACCAATAGCAAAGCTCTTCAAACATTAAGGAGCAGAGATGTCAATTCATCAACACACAGTAATTAGTAACGAGGTGATTGGCGAGGTTACTGAATGTCTTACCTGGTCTTTTTTGCAATTACAATATTTTTTCTCAACAATATTTGACAGAAAAAGAGCTTCAACATAATTTTGAGGGGACAGGATGGAGCCAACCAACACGTCCTAAAAACTTTTACTCTGAAATGATCAACTGGCTTGGTAGTTCTCATTACTGTGTATGTGTGTGTGGTCGTGCCTGTGTGTGTGTGTGTGTGTGTGTGTGTGTGTGTGTGTGTGTGTGCATGACTGCACTCATGTGACCGACCTTCACAGTCACTGATCAGGCTTCAGGGACTACTTAGCAATCAGAAATGACATTTATTGATCAGCCTAGAAAACTCCCCCAAATCAGTTGTAGGAAGAGAAAACGTGCATAATGAAAAAAAAAAGAAGCATGTGAGCCCGATGAAGAATATGTCCGGGTGTTGACTGAGCAGAGAAGCGGTGATAAATATCACTATTTTTTGATGGCTTAAATTACTCATAATCATTCATACTTTCCTCAGCTTTAAGAGAAATGTGGAAGCTGAGGATGTCGAGTGAAAACTTTATAAATGTGTTCATGGAAAGTTCAGCGGGGGTGCTACCTATTTCCTTTGGTTTCTGTGGTTGGAGCTGCGGCGGTCCGGCCCTGAAGGGCTGCTTGGGTTTTCCATTGAGTTTTCCTCTTATCACCCATTGATCTGCTGAGGTTGCTGCCGCACATGTGTTGCCATGTGGTACAGATGCTTGCATGGAGTCACTGTAAGGCCAGGAGGATTCCCTGACCAACCCGAGAAAATGTCCACCAACAGAGAAAACCAGGCCGATTAAAGAACTTCTCTTTTTCCACCGTTAACTTCTCTCGTCTGCATGTCTGTTTCAGGATGGATCATCATGACTGGCAGCGAGGGAGAAGTAGAGGTCACAGGCGCTACGATGATGAAGAAGGTGAGAAAACAGTGCAAAGATACCAGCTGCCTGGGAGTCCTTCAAAAGCCCTTTGTTTGTAGTGTTGAAATTGATTTTTATTACAAAGTGATAGTACTCGCTGTTACTTTGTGAAAACTGGAATCCCAAATCTTAAACCTGAAAGGAAATCCTAACATTTGAGTTCAACATTTTGGGGAATTCCCTTAGTGTAAAATCTGAATGCTGAGCTTACTAAAGCTAGTTGAATTGTTGATTGTCTTGCATAGTTCTTGACGAAGGTGGATATACTTTTCTATCTGTTCCTAACATATGCTGAGAAAGGTTCACCAGAGAAATATCTCACCTGATGGGTTTGTTGAAGGGGATTTTATGGCTAGCAGTTTGAAACTGCTGCAATATTATCTTTGAGATATCGTGAATGTTTAAAAATATTTATGTTATCAAACACCAAGAGGAAATTTAACTTTTGACTGTTATTGTGAGACAGGCTACAGAAATATTGTCTCAATACACACATAAATAATGCACACAAGCAGAACCTATAGACATGCATTTTCAAAGAGATGTTAGAGTGAGGGGGTTGTACAGGGATTGGTAAAACGGTACAAACAGTTGGGGATTCATTCATCTGCTCATTGGCACCTTGGCAGTAAACTGGCAATTAAATCCTTGGTCGTTATCGGGACTTCAGCTAGGGATCCCAAATCCCTGAAAACTGAGCTACTGCCGTCTCAAGTCATGTTTAAATCACAAAATCTCACATCCTGTTTGATGAGAGATGAGCCACAGGTTCTCTCTTCAAACAGGGACAAAACATACAACTGTGCTGGAAATGTATCTGCTCCCAACTGCTTAAAACTGCTTGTTTGTTTCATTTGTTTTGTTTTGAAAGAAATTCTTGGAACAAATTTTTGTTCTGATGTTGTTTTTTTGTAACCAAACTAGTCGTGTCTTAAATAATAAGATTTGTAATAAGGGGAGGTGTAATAAGATAAAGCTTCAGACTACACCTTTTCGGTCAAAATGTTTTTGTTTTCTTCTTGTGACTGAAATAAATTATTACTACTAAGCTGTGGTAAAGATATATTGGTTAATTTAAGTTGCTCAGAAGCCATACTGATCAGACTTTGTGCTGATTATCAAAACATCAAAAAAATGTTTTCATCAAAGCAAATTGCTTTCTATTTATTAAATACAGTCAACGTAATTCACATGTTCTCTTAGCTTAAAGCTACATCAACACTGTTTTGAAATAATATCACCACATTGATCATCTGTGCCTTCAGAATCTGTCCCTGTATTGATCTGGCACTTATATGTTCTCTACCCGTCTCTCTCTCGCAGAGGGCCAGCCTGTCTACATCGGTGTTCCAGTCACCCACAGACGGAAAAGGCGCAGACATCACTCCCATGTCAGTGATGCCGAGCGGGACACACGGCACACACACTATGACCGCCACACACACCGTGAACACTCGCACAGGGGATATTACCAGGACAGAGAAGAGCACTCTGACGACGACGAGGGCAGCACAGAGCCTCAAGAGCACTCCGACCTCTCAGGTTAGACGAGCAGACAAAGTGATTTACTAGATTATTCAGAAGTTCTAAATGTCAGCCAGCTAACAGCTTTGACAGACTGGATCTCAGACAATAAATCCTCATGACTTTGATGGTCAAGCACAAGGCTGATGTTTCTTGATTTAATTAAAATATCTCAACAACTATTCATGGATTTAGTTTTTTTTTAAACTGGGTAAAACTGTCATCATCTGTGAAGTCAAAGTTTAAGGATTGATGGATGGCCTTGCACTTGACAGAGATCTCTTAGGTAGTTGGAGGGAAAGTCCCAGTGTTTGGTGAAATCCCCCTGAGATGCAACAGACAATGTTGGGCTGTTTTGGCTGACATGCTTCTTCATTGATCTATGGACATCAAGGATAGGGCACAGATGGCCTAGTGGTTAGGTTGTTCCATATGTAAGGAGGCTATAGTCCTCCGAGGGGGCGGCCCAGGATCGAGTCCGGCCTGTGGCTCCTTTCCCACATGTCACTACTCACTCTCTCTCTCCCTGGTATTACAGCTCTATCCACTGTCCTATCCAATAAAGGCAAAAAAGCCCAAAATTAAATCTTAAAAAAAGCCGTCAAGGTTGGGGTTTGGGGTACCAGGGTGACCATAATACTTAAGAAAGGGACTAGAGGATATGCTGCAATTATCAGAGTATCACTCTTCTACCCTTCACAGGTTGATGCGTGGTCGAGGTCTTGGGAGATTGCCCATCCACATGCGGTTTGTAGACTTTGATGAAACCCTGAAAAGAATCACAAGGGAGTCCTTTAGGGGTTAATGCAGTAGCATTGTGTGCAGAGGCCAATAACTGAGAGCTGGGTCTGTATCCTCGGGACAATGTCAAACATGTTACCAGTTTGTGTTGCCTCCACAAGGGTTGTCCATTGACATTGATTATAGTGGTCAAGGTCAGCATCTCTTGGTGCAGCTAAGGAATGGTGGATGGGTGGGGAAAGTCCACTTAAAGATGTCAGAATTGCGTCTCTGCTCCATGCAGGTATTGTGGTTTAGTTGGGTGTTATCAAACTGTGGCTCCATGTAGGCACTAGAGGGGTTTGCAGCTTAGGGTGTACCTCCAAGTCTGAGGTCATGTTTTCCTGCCAGGAAACAGGATTTTCCTGACTAGGGTTGAAAGTCAGCTATAGCCTGAAGTGGAGAACTCTGAGTATCTAAGGATCTCAAGAGACAGTGAAATATAGCATGAGATTACAGGGATTGATACTCAACAGAATTAATGTTGTCATTGCCTCAGACTTTCATGGTAAAGAGGGAGGTGAGCTGCAAGTCAAAGCTTTAAATTTACCAGTTAATCTACACTCCATCCCCTGCGTATAGGAATGAACCTTGTAAGTCAGAAAGAGAGTTAGTTATAACACTAAAAGCTCCTGAAATATGTTTCTTTCGCAATGTGTCTGCAATTAGCGTCAGAGAATCAGAGACAAGCTAAGAAGCTTAGACATGTGGAAGTTCAATATAGAGCTGATATTCCATAACTGAAATAAATTATGGTTGAGGAGATGTGTTTGTATGATTAGGATGCATTAGGATTTCTATAGGTTTCTTGACCCAGAACACACTAGTGTGAAAATGTATTTGATGGAACGTTAGTGCCTTGGTAAACGCCTGGAGCACATGTGCAAAATGCTGCTTATGAGAGCGACTGCTTTGCTTATCCTGCTGTCACCTTGGTCTGGGATAACAGAGATTTGCAGTTTCTTTGGCGCAAACTTCCTCATAATGTAAAAATTCTACTTTTTCCAAATCTTCTGAGCTTATTTTTGGTTTGAACTTGATTAGAAAATGATAACATGCTTAGCCAACATGGTGGAATTCCATTAAACATTTTAAAAAAGCATTGCTACTGTGAACATAAAGGAAGCTTATGTTAGCTTTCCTGTGTTCCACTGTCGCCATAATCAATGATTCAATCTTAATTGGTGTTGCATCATTTCATAACAAATGTTATCTCAAGAGTTTTCCAGAAAGAGCAGGTCCAGACTGTACTCTTTATTGACAAAGACCCATCATTAATCTACCACGAGCACAGCATTTGGCAACATTTAGCAAAGTCACATTGGCAAGGAAAATCACAGAACCAGACACGATCTGAACAGCCATCTGATGAAACTGTGTTTGAGAGTTGGAGATGCAGAAATAAACTGCCTAGTTCAACTTCAAGATTACTGAATAAAACATATTTAACCTATTTAGAGCCAAATTAACTGAACACATGGTTGTGATGGGGATTTGATCCATCCTTTATCTACACTTATGTTTATAGGTAGATAAAACGTGAGTCCATTTCCATTAAGAGTTTGATAAAGGTTGAAGTTGCAAGTGCATGTATGTGATGAATATTTTGCAGCATGGTCAGCGTTCCCAGGGGGCCATGAAGTCTGAAGCCTGTAAGCTGATTAGAGCTGAGGAACTCCAAGCTGTGTGTGCATGTGTGTGTGTGTTATTTGGGGTGGCTGTTGGTGTTTGGTATGCTTTTGAACTATTGCATATTCCAGCTTGGTTTCATACCAAACACAAAGTCTGAGGTGAATAGTTAGGGGGCGGGACTGTTGGGGTCATCAGAGCAAGAAAGCACGAGCTATGTTGGAGAGGATGCCCTCGCTTTCCTTACATGTGTGTTTTTGTCGTATAGTCTGAGTGTGTGTACGTGTGCATGGACTTCTGGGAGGAGAGTACTAGAGGGCCCTGTGGTGTGTGTCAACCCTCTTAAAGTCTCTGGCTCATTGCTGCTTTGGAGATTTCAGTGGATTTTTGCCACAGCTTTTCTGAAGACTGATTGAATGGCGCAGGTCTGACCCCTTAGATGACTACTCCCACACAAATCATACATGGCTAATTGAAATAACAAAACTCACTGTGGAATTAAACTCAAAGAAGTCAGCTTTGAATCAGCGAAGCGGAGAAACAAGTAGGGCAGACGAATGTGAGAAGGAGGTGAAGGTGTATTTTTTCACTCATGGTGGAGAGCTAAGGACACTCGACCTCAACAAGAGGACAGGAAGCTACACACATTGTTTTTTTCTCGACCTGAATACATCACAAGATCTTCTTCTAGTGGCTGTTACTTTTTTTGACGTCAGAGGATCCAGTGACCATGCAGGACCCTGGGGAGTCCCGTTGGACCCTACCTGGTTCCCAAATAGGTAAAAAACTACGAGTTGGGAAAAGCCTGGAAAAAAAGTGGCAGATACGTGCTCCATTTGAGTGAAACGGCTGGAAAAGCTCAGGTCACTATGGAAATAGATTTAATTTCGGTGTCACTGCATTGATTTTGTTAGCAAAAGAGACAATTAACATTGTTTACCAATTGCCAATGTCCATAATCTTCACTTTGTTTTCTCCACATCTACGGTAGAAGTATTCTAATAAATCAAAAATTTAATTTTTTAGGATCCGCTTTTCTCGTAAATGACCAATTCTTATTTTGCATCGACTTTTATACCATGAACTATTCCATTTTGAATGCCATTGAAAATCACATTTTACGAGAGTTCATTTGTTATTTTGTGATTCCCCGTGTTGTTTAAACATCTTGCTAAACCGATCATGAAGCCGATGTGGGAAATAATAGTGACAAACTGAAAGTAGCATTGAATTTTAAGACACTTGGGAGACAGTGAAACAAAATGTGAAACATTATTTACATTTTTAAACTACATTAAGTTATGGTCTAGGTTAAAAATGAAGCAATCATGGAAAGACATTCACTGATATCTAAAATTATGTACTTTCCATCTAAACGTATGAGCACTCAATCAGGTATTTATTAAATCCTTTTTTAAACATATTTTTGGTCTTAATTACTATTATGTAATAAAAAAAACAAGATAAGATGCTCACTGGATTGATTTAACTGGCAACTAAGAAACGGGCTTGCAATGCCTGCAATTTAATCCTTGAGGACAAAGTGTGAGTACATCCATTAAGAGTGTTGTTTTTGTAACTGAGTGAGATGTTTTGACAACATTACAGAGGGTATGCACCAAGCGGAAACCTCAGGTCTTCAAAAATGAAGCCAAAGCTGAAGTGCAAAATCCGATAGTTTGTCGAGTGTCCGCTTGAGTCCAGCTCCGGGAACCCTCGAAGTCACGCACACACAACAGCCAAAAAAAGCAGTTTTTACAGCATAAATTAACATGTTTACAGCCTGGTAGAAAAAAAATAGGTCTGATTACGTAACGGTTCATCAAGAGGCTTAAAACCCGCCTCAGCTCCAGGTCAACTGAAAGTTAGGCTGAGAAAAAGGATTTCCATCATGGCAGTTTGCTGCTGATGAGCCTCCGGAGCCCCCTGCCGTAAAAGATGGCTGACGTCACTCAGGCTTCGTCCGTTGATATTTACAGTCTATGGTATGCATGTGATGTCACGGGGGGGCGGAGCCACTGCACTTCCAGCCAGCGAGTGGCAGAAAGCTCGTACTGGTGTCAGGGAACAATAAGACGTAAACGGCTTTAAATCATTTCATTTCATTTCATTTATTTATTTAATTAGGACAGTGCACATTAATCAACATATCAACAAAATAGTATCCATGTAAATATGCTGGAATTAGCACAAAAGCAAAATTTCATCTGTAGTCCTAAGGCAGGTACTAACAAAAAAAAAACAAAAAAAAAACAAATGTACAATTACAGGACAGTTTGAACAGAACGACATACACAAAAAGCTCACAGACAATTTCACAAACAAATTGGACACTGTCGTTGCATAAGGAATAGCAGACCCACATGTAATTAGCTAATTAAAAATCAGCTGAAAAGTGACATTTTCTTTGGGTTAGTATAGATCCTCAGCTGATCTAGGGATCCTTTCTGTAATGTTTCCAGAAATAGTATTTTAGTCATTACAGTTGGTTTCACACATGTAGCTACAGGAGCTATTCAAGACCTCCCTGTTCCTATCAATGATTTAGACTCCAAAAAGTGGAAGTTTAAAAACAACAGAACTTGTCTCAAGGTACTGTATGTGGACGTTTGTTTTTTTAACTAATATAGTCTGAAATGATGCAAAACAAGACGTCAAGACCCCCCACTGTGAGGCTCTAGTGGCTGGTCAGAAATCAGAAAGACTTTAAGTTCTGAGACTATGAACCTCAGCGGCCCTCCGAGTGTGATCTGACCTGATGTGACTGAGCAGAGAGAGTGATGGAAACAGCTACAGTGTGGTTAGCTCCATGGAACATTGTATTGTATTATAGTGCTGTTAACATAGATTACATAATTGTCCCCTGTTAGTGGAAGCGCATCACTGTCACCTGATTTTTTTGTGACATTTGTTGAAACTGCGTCCACAGAGATCGTTCAGGCGCTCGTGTTATTTTTCCTTTTTTAATATTTAGGGTAAAAAAAAAGGATTTGAAAACACTAAAGTAGAAAACCAGGGTTAACCTCTCGCTCGTGCTTATTCACACGTGCAAACAAACAGTGGTAGGATCTGAGTCAACAGAGCCTCCAGGCTTGGATGTTAATGTTCATCGATCCGCTCGGAGGGAAATTAGAAAAAGATGCCGCCTGATTAGATATCAGATCCTCATCAGATGATCTGACCTGCTAATTTGCTTGTTCACAAACAGTGATATGATTCTTTTGGATTAGTAAAGGCCTGTTTATAATGTCTGATTTACTAAAACAGCTCTCCATGGATATTGAATCAGCACATTCCTATTCCGATTTTAAACGTTTCATTTAAAAATGACCTTTCATCCATAAAGCTTCTTTTTGGTGCCCAACCGTCATAAAGGGAAAACGAGCTTTCAATACTCTTTCATTCTAGTGTATTGCGGCTCCTTTAACGTCTATAGATTATCCTAGTCTGTGTAAAAGGATGTAATGGTCACTTGTCAGATGGAGAGGCAATGTTTCAGCCTCTTCATCTGGTAGATATCAGGCTGTTTTAATGAACGTGAACACTGATCTGCTCTCTGGGGAACACAAATAAGATAATCCAAGCTTCAGTCGTTTGAGATATTTCAGTCTGAACCAAAGTGGTGGAGCAACCACCATTCCAATCAATGAGGCCATCACAGGCAACAGATTGGTGCTTTTGTGTTATTCTAAACCAAAGTGGTTGGTTATCTTGCCAACTGGACCAGCTTATTGGAACATTTTTTTGCCTCCAATTTTTGCTCACATGTGGATTTAATGGCTAAACGTTCCTCACTTTGCCCTCTCTTTGCAGTATCTCCTGCAGCAGAGCGACTGCGCCACATTCTGGGGGACGATGACAGCACCCCAACACCTACAATATTCACTGAGATGGACACACTACAACACGAGGGGGATGAGTTGGAATGGAAAGAGTCTGCGAGGTATGTACACAGACATACACACAAATGTACTGGCCTCAAAGCTTTCATTAATTTAGGATTTTGGGGTCACCTTTGAAAGGATTAAGGGGTCGGGGGTTGAGAGATTATGGCTGCTGAGTGACAGAATTTTAACACTACATGTGATTAAAGATACACTTTAAATTGCTGCTTGACGCCCCGGACATGGGACAAATCAATCATTCATTCTGTTTTTAATCATCTCTGCAGGTGGGTGAAGTTTGAGGAGAAAGTGGAGGAGGGAGGAGAGAGATGGAGCAAGCCTCACGTCTCCACGCTGACCCTGCACAGCCTGTTTGAGCTCAGGACGTGTCTGCAGACGGGAAGCATTCTGCTCGACCTGGAAGGCTACTCACTGCCACAGATAGTGGGTGAGTCAGACGACTCTAGATCCTCTACTTTTCTATCGTCCAGACAGCAGATGGTTTATCAATCAATCAATCAATCAATCAATCAAACTTTATTTATAAAGCACCTTTCAGACAAATTGAATTGCAGTTCAAAGTGCTTAACAAGAGTGCAGAAAAGTTATTGATGAAAAAGTAGTTTCTAAAAGACCTTACTTATTGCTATATTACAAAGACCCGGCCTATCCATCATGAGCACTTTAGCAAAGCAGCAAAAGTTAAAGGGATCGAACCCCCAACCTTCTTTGAGACAAACGACTCTACCCACTGAGCCACAGCCGGAGTATGCAAAAAACCATCTCCACAAGGAGATCTGATATCATATAATTTTAGGATTTTAAGACTTGATGTCTGGCTCTTTGTGAGCACTGTTGGGCTGAGCTTTGTTATCCTAAAATTAAATGTTGAGGACGAGCGAGCAACAAAAGGCTTTGGCCAACTTTCACACCCTTTACCTATATTAACAACATGAACATGTGATAGAACCATGTTGTTGCATTTACTGAAATAAATCAATGAACTGTTTTACTAATAGGAATAATGTAATTCATGTAAGGGCGGACATCAATCACATTACGGTTTGACCACTGTCCAGTAAACATTCACCATTGATTGAATTCTAAAAACAACACATCGACATTGTCAGTGAGGGGCGGCAGTAGCAGGGACTTGAACCGGGGGGTCGCCTGTTCAAGTCCCGGTGAGGGCCAAATCTGGAAATTGGTCTGGTAATTGGAAAGGTGCCAGTTCACTTCCTGAGCACTGCCTAAGTTCCTTTGAGCAATGCACCGAACCCACCCACCCCCCCAGATCAGGAGCGCTCGCAGCGGTGTCCGTGCATGTCCACTTTTTGTAAATAGTCTAGTATAGTAGTAAATAAATAGTAGTATAATAATAGTAATAGTAAATAGAGAGCACAGTTCACCAAAGTCAAATTCCTTTTACATGTGAGCGTATCTAGCCAGCATACATGCAGCTGATTCTGATTCTGAACTTTTCCCCCAGATGAAATTGTGGATCGGCAGATAGCTGACGGTCTCGTTGCACCAGATCTGAAGGAGAAGATCAGCTTTGTGTTGCTCAGAAAGCACCGTCACCAGACCAAGAAACCAATCCACCGCTCGCTTGCAGACATTGGAAAGTCCTCAAACCCTGCTTCCAGTAAGTTTTTTTATTGTGACCTAAATGTCAACCACTAATCAACGATCACCGAATGAATCAAATCTTCTAACTACATTCTAACTCTTCTTTTGTTTCCTGCTATGTTGATCACCTTTCTTTGTAAAATCATCGTTTTCACATCTTCCGCTGCTACTGCTGCTCTGTCAGACCGTAGTCCTCATGCTAATCTGAATCGTAGCACTAGTTCAGCCTCTGGGATTCACCGCTCCACAGAAGACCTGCGCTCTCGACAGTCAGGCAGCCTCGGTCACCTGCGTGAGTTCACACATACCAACATTCCCACATGAGCTCTTTCCTATCTCACAATAACCTACAAACCAGGAGTGGAAAATTAACACCAAGAAGAATTCAGCTTTCGACATTTCAAGTTTCTCTTGTTACCATGATCATATTAACCCTCAGATTTATCAGGTGACCCTTAGGGGGGAATCCCCCCCCAATGTTTGGAACCAGTTGACTTTACTATCACACTTAAAGGCTTTATATGCGATGTTTTGATCCAGCAGATGTCGCCCTTGAGCACCAGCATGAAACCAAAACAACTCGCGCTGCATTGTTGTGTTAGCATGCTAATGCTAGCGATCTTTATTCTGCTCGTATCTTCACACTGCATGTAAATTTACCTGAAATGAGCGTGATCTAGAAACACAGTTAAGCAGTGAGTACAGTATGTTATTCTTCTTTTCTCTAGTCCCTCAATTAAACAACTTTTATACACGAGGGGAGGAGTCAGCCGGCCGTCCGGGCGATGTAAACAAAGTGAAGATAGGACTCTGAAAACTCTGAAAACATCACAGACAGTGGGACTCGGGTGTTACACCCATTGTAGACAGTCATGACTCACAGAGTTATTTTCAGAGGATATACTTGATTTATATATTTAAGTGTGAAAAATCACATAGAAAGACTTTAAGGATGAAGGCTCAAGCATGTCGTTATACCCAAATTGGGATAAGTTGTACAGCTAGCAGTAACTTCTCAAACAGGCAAAAAAATTAATAAGTATGACACAAAGTTTTTCAAAAGGCTGATAGCAACAGGGGCTAATTATATTTTTAGTCTATTGATTCAGTAACTATCGGATAATTTTATCGCAGGTGTACGCCGATATTAGTAGATTTATTAACTAGTCAAAAATAATTTAATTTAAATATCCTTGAATTACACGAGCAGTTCTCCTTCTTGCTGTCACCAGCAGAGGGCGCTGTATGGATTACAACAAGCATTATAAAGCGTAGCTGCGCAGTTACTTTCCAGTAGAGTCACCATCTTGTCTTCTTTATACTTTATATCTCATTCACAAGTGTTAAAGATAAAGATAAGGATACACTTTATTGAGCCCCCATTGGGGTTAAAAAACACTAGTATAATTAGTAAAAATAGCAAAAAGTTAAAAAAACAAACATATTTACATTAATTAAATAAAGCAAGAAATTACAATAGAGATAAAATAATTCTAGGCATATACTATAAAAACTTTCACTTGTGGAAAGACAGAGGACCGTTCTTATTAAAAAACACACAGTGTGTAGAATTACTGATTGTGATTGTGAACATCAGGTGGTAGTACTGTTGAACAGTCTGACTGCATATACCTATATATCGTTCTATCGCTACAGATCAAACATAGCTCTAATAAAGTTATCAACCAGTATATATCGGTATCAGCCCCAAAAATCCCATATCGTTCGGGCCCTAATAAATATAAATAATTATAATTTGAAGAATGAAAATAATCAGCTTCATAAGTGTTTAATGAGAACAGAAAAGCAGAGAGAACATTTTCTAAATCTAAAAGATTCACATGATGTGTTTAGTGAGAAACAATGAATCTTTACAGGAAGTCTCCTCACGGTGCCTCTAACGGCTGGACGTCAGACTTCTAATGACGTTTTTTAAACTTGTATTGGTACTTCACTAAAGCAACAGAGAGCCTGCTCTGAGCCCAGCTTTATCCCTGCTAATGAATGACTGCATGATTTGAAGACTTGATTTGTCTTTGTGTTTACATAGACTGACTATAAATACAACGTGCTCGACATAATGTGTGTTTACGTCAGAGATTTGGGACCCTATTGTATGCACCCTACCTTAAGATATTTTTGGAATCTATCTGGACGGAGAGGATTAGGAGAGGGCTTTTTGGGCTCTGTGTGGTATGTTTTTGTTCTCTCTTTGTTCCCAAATCTGCTTTGACCAAAAATGGGAAATGAGTCATTAATTCATAATCCACCCCAGAGAAACAACTGGTCAAGTTCTCGCGCACATTTTGGACATACCTGAATACCCTGTGTGTTCCTTTTATATTTCAATCCTTAGTCAGCATTACTGGACACACTGAGCGAACTCAGACACTAAAGCCTCTGGTATTTTTTATTTTAACCAGCAATGTCATATTGTATGTTGAAAATAATTATGTTTGTATGGTATATTTACAGATCCTGCCCAGAGCCGAAGCATGAACGACATTTCAGACACACCAAGCACAGACCAGGTAACATATATCTGATATTTCATGTGTGGGGAACAGCGGGCTGAGTAGTGTGCATGTGTTGGGAAGGCAGAATTCATAAGATTTTACAGTATGACTTACTACAAAGACTGTGGCTCGCAGCAGTAACAACACTGGTCCTCTCTGAGAACCAATGGGGGCCTGAGGGCTCACTGTGTGTTACAGGCTGTTATAGTTGTAAGTAACGCACTGTAGTTTAAATATGCATTTTCCACTTCCTGTTCCTACAGTGAGGGAAAATAATGACTCTCTGATGTACGTCTATTGTATTGTAGAATTTTAATTTCATTGATTTAATTCCCAATTTTTTTTCACTGAGCCAAACAAGAACTATTCATCTTAACCAAGAGATAGAAACAAAACAGACCTTTTAACCAGGGGCGGTTCTAGACCACTTTTACTGAGGGGGCCAAACTGGGTCCAGTTGTTTTGTCAGAGGGGAACATTATGATGATCGCTTTAAAAAATATATATATTATGCCAAATAATAGCGCACATCATTAAATACCATGATTTATATTTGTTTCAGTAACAGTATTTAATACTAGATTGTGAGTCTGGTTGTTGAGTCACTGTGTATGTGTTATGAGGGGGGCTCTTCCTTTTGGAGGGGTGGCCACAGGGGGGACTAAGCTCAGTGTTACAGGGGCACTGGCAACCACCCATGCTTCTAACAGAAGCCAAAAGAGGGAGGCGTAAAATAGGGCCAACATTATTTTTACACTTTATATTTAAGTGAAACCATTGTTTAATGGAAACGTGTAAATGTGGATTAGAGGTAATTGTAGAGCACTTCTGTTCAAAACAAAGTCCAGTGTATGACTTCACAGGAACATCAGTGGTGGTGTTTTCCTCGGGCACAAAGCTCCTTAAGAGGCACAGAGTTCATACAGTTATCTTTTAAGGTCCAAAAGAAATAAAAAATACAACATTTATTTGGTGAAGTTGGTGCAGCACCTTTGTCCTACATGTTCCCATGTATTAACTATCACTCTGTGTTATTATTGATTTGTAATCAGCTAATCTCCTGTTGCCTGTGGGGGAAAAAAAACAATGATGGTTTATTTCAGTACTTTTGGACAGTTGATGGACTATGAAGCAACATATCCCATCCCTGTATCTCCATTTTGTTTTTGTTCATTTGCATGCTGCTGTGTGTGCGTTCCTTGAACAGCTGAGCCTCACTTTATGAGAAGGTATACTGCGCTGTCAGAACGACTTAATCCCTCTAATCCACACAGCCTGGTTGCTGAAGTAGGAATTTGGTAAATTGTGTTTGTGCCAGAGTGTGTGTGTACTTCTAATCGTGTTTGTGTGAAGATTTTTAAGCTTCTGAGTTTGCTAAATTGTTTTAACTCCCTAAACAGTAAGACAAAGAAGTTTCATTTTCTTCTAAACAACAGCAAAGTATACAACGACTTGATGTCGTGCTTTAGTGCATCATTGTAGGTCAGCTGCATACATTTAGTGTGTTTGTTAAATATCTTGATCACAGAGCAAGAAATGAACTCTTACATGTGCTCCCTGAGTCTGATTTAATTATTTATTGACAGGCTGGCACAGCACCAGCAGCTTCCTTTGATCTGACCAACATGCACTCTGACAATTGAATACATGACGTAATGACATGCAACAACTACTGCAGGACTATACCACTAAATCACTGGAACAACATCGCTGAAGGTCAAACTCACTCGGATTGAGTTTTTATAAGTTTGTAGTTTGTGAGTTCAAAATATGTTGTTTCCAGTTGCTGTGGAGCAGGATTGTAAAGAGAGAGTGGACGAGGACCAGTTGGTGAATTGACTCTGAAAAGCATTAACAGATTATGAGGAGGTTTTAATTTAAGCACTCACCACTCCACTGCCACGTGCTTCCTTAGTTAAGAGGAAAAGGAAGGGTGTGCCAAAGGAGCTGCACAACCGTGTTGTGTGATTTAATGCTGTATTTGATTCCAGGAAAACAAGTACCCAGAAGGCTCTGGGAGGATGTAATGCTCATTTAAAGACAACAAACTGGAAGATTCTTCAAAGTTAACATCCAGGTTTATTGGATTCTTACTAGTCATGGTTTTATTGATAATCGGCGGAAGGCTGTTGTTTTGTTCTTGGGAAGGTTTACCTTGTCCTAACCGGTAATGGAAGTATGTCCACAATTAAAGACCCAAACTGACCCAAACAACTGTAACGATCGAATTTCCCTTTGGGATTAATAAAGTATTTCTGATTCTGATCACGCAATATAATAACAAAACAGAAAAATCTCCCTAGAGCAATACGATGATAGCCAACCCAAAATGGATCGACCACTATAGAACCTGGATCAGAAACTGTACTTGAGTCACACCCTGGGTCTTTTTGTTTAGGTAGCCCTTGCTTTGAGACGAAAAATGAAGGACACTGATAATGGCTTTGGGTGACTTACTCCTGCAAGACGCAAGGGAGGGAAAAACGATATGTTAAGAAAGGACTGCAGGTTTGAGGAGGATCCAGCATTGATTGTTGTTGTCTAAAATCCTATATGTTATTTCCGGTAACGATTCAACCGTTTGTTTGGAACAGCCCCACCACTTGACGTCACCAGCTCACATGATGTGACTAGCCATCAACACACAGTTAATGCAATTAATCATGGCACGCACGATAAACCAGGAAAGGTCAGCTGCAGTGCAACATGCCTCAAACATGTGATTTCTACTCATGTTCTCGCTCTCTCTCCGGCTGCCTCTTTCTGTTACTCTCTCTCTCTTCTGTTAGTTGAAGAATAAGTTCATGAAGAAGATTCCTCGTGATGCCGAAGCATCCAATGTCCTGATTGGTGAAGTGGACTTCCTGGACAAACCTTTTGTGTCTTTTGTACGCTTGGCCCAGGCCACGACTCTGGGAGGCCTGACGGAGGTCCCTGTGCCGACAAGGTGGGTGTCTCCTTTGTTTCCCCTTTTTCTTTGATCTCTAGAGTGTGTGGCCTTGCATTGATTAGCCCCCTCTGTGCTGGCAGGTTTCTCTTCATTCTGCTCGGTCCTCATGGCAAAACCAAGTCCTACAATGAAATTGGAAGAGCGATTGCGACGCTCATGGTGGATGATGTAAGTAACTGGTACTGGTCACCTTTTTGATAGACTTCACTCATACACACATTGAATTGATTTATTTTGTTTTATTTCCTCTTAGCTCTTCAGTGATGTTGCCTATAAAGCGAGGGACCGCGATGACCTGATTGCAGGTGTTGATGAGTTTCTAGATGAGGTGATTGTTCTACCCCCAGGAGAATGGGACCCCAAAATACGCATCGAGCCTCCCAAGAAGGTTCCATCTGCAGAAATGAGGCATGTAAATTAAACCAAACAAAATCTTATTTAGAACTGTAAATTAGTGCAAGCAATTTTTAAACCCCATGCTTTAGTCTGACAAGGGTTTTAGCCTCTTGAGGCAAAAGCTAATATTTCTTTTTTTTTTTTTGACTTTTATTCACCAAACCGTGCATACACACACTCGCACAACAAAAAAAAAGAGACACAAACAAAGAGGGGAACTGTGGTAAGATACAGTTTTGCAAGCAGATTTAGACAAAAACAAACAAACAAACAAAACAAAAGGAAAAGGGTCAGTAAATAAAATGAATGAATTAGACAAAATAAGTAAATGAGCAAACAGGACAAAGAAAAACATGGAGGACAGTATAGTAACAAAATTATGTAAAATAAAACTGGTGGGGTAGGTTGTACACATGGTGAAGATTTTTGGTGTTATTTGTTTGTTTTTGTTTTGTTTTTCACTTTGTCTGGGTGCTAACATGATGATTGCCAAATACAGACTGTTTGTAAATTATATTAAAATTGTTGTGCTAATTTCCTCTAAATAAAAGCTAATATTTCTTTCTGCTATTTTTTAAAAACTTTTTGGGATATTTGGTGCCAAACAGATAACTCATTGTTGCTGAAAATTACACAAGAGTGGGGAAAATAAGAAAATGAGCCGAAAGAGTAAAAGGTCAGGGTCAGAAATCTACAAATTGAGTTCAATCTTGCTTAAATTCATTGTAGCAGTAACTCCTTTCAGATTGTCTTTGTTACATTACGATAACAAAATACTTGATAAGCCACTTACAGGTCAACATCTTTAGATCACTTCTTTTCATTTAACCCTAAACTCCTATTCTGTCATCGTTTGGTTTTCAGGAAGTCAGTAATGAACCTGAGTGAGTTGGGTCAAATGAATGGCTCGGCGAGTGGGGCAGCCGGAGGAGAAGACGAGGAAATTCCAGCGCCACATGAGCTTGGAGAGGAGCTGAAATTCACTGGGAGGTATGAGAGGACTAAGTCATATCTCACATGTTACGAGGTCCAGATACATCCTCGTTCTGTCATCTTAACAATTCATTAAACCTTGGATCGTAGGTTTGCAGGTGGATTATGGCTCGACATCAAACGGAAGATCCCATGGTATTGCAGTGATATCTACGACGGCTTCCATATACAGTCCATCTCTGCTGTGCTCTTTATCTACCTGGGTTGCATCACCAATGCCATCACCTTTGGAGGACTGCTAGGGGATGCTACTGACAACTACCAGGTCCTCTTAAAGACTGCAACAGCCAGTGCCATACGTGAAAAGATTTGTCATTACACCACAGTTAACATGATTATTTTTTTCTTCTCTAAGGGAGTGATGGAAAGCTTCCTTGGCACCGCTTTAGCAGGGACTGTCTTTTGTGTGTTTGGCGGGCAACCTCTCATCATCCTCAGTTCGACTGGACCCATCCTTATCTTTGAGAAACTGCTTTATGAATTCAGCAAGTAAGTGGCACACAATCAAAAGGCACACACTCGTGTACAGTAAAGATAACCAGACAGAAAGCGATGCCAGCACTATGTCTTTCTCTACAGGAGCAATAACATAGACTACATGGAGCTGCGTCTGTGGATCGGCCTTCATGCATGTCTACAGTGTTTTTTGCTGGTAATAACAGACGCTAGCTACATTATCAAGTACATGACCCGCTTCACAGAGGAAGGTTTCTCCAGCCTCATCTCCTTCATATTCATCTCTGATGCCATAAAGAAGATGGTAGGTAACATGATGTCATTTGAACTGGAAAAACTCTAACTGCCTTGCTCATAAATTATGTATAAGAAATAACATAGCCTCTTTGTTACCAAAGTGAAGCCAAAGTGAATGTGACTTAACCTCTCACAAGTGTGAACTGTTTTTTTCTAACAGGTAGGAGCCCTTAAGTATTACCCAATCAACCGCAGCTTTAAGCCAGACTACATCATTGGCTATAGGTGTGACTGTATCCCACCAGACCAGGGTGAGTACACAAACAGTTTGTGTTTTGAGTTTTTTTGTTTATATTTTACAAGGTTTTGAATTATTAATAATTTGAACGTTTTTCGATACCTAATGTATATACTGTACATTTATGTCCCTAGTGAATATATCATCATCGTCATACTTAGGAAATGACAACACTTATATAATAAGTATATTATCTGTGTTTGTTTACGAAATGTAGCTAACTAAGGTCTGTGTCCACTTCGTTCTTAGTGTATAAAACAGGGAATATTTCAGTGCGATTAGAAGCAGATATTTGGTCTTAACGGTGCTTTGATTTCTTTCCTCTCTTTTTGCCTCTTTCTTGGATGCTGTTGGACAAAGTGAGTGTGCACATGTGATTAAAGGCGGTGGCTTAATGTGGTTTCATAGACTTTCCTGAGTCCTGACAGTTGCCTGGTCGACAGAATTTGATTAAAAGTCTGCTGTGATTGGTCCATTTAATCAGTTATATAGCTGAAAGTGTGTCAGTGTGTTTAATATACAAAAAGATTTGGTGAAACTTTAACAGCAATTTATGGTTATAAATATATTTATATTATGACACTTTACTCAATGACCGACAAACTCGTGTTATTTAAGAATGTTTTTGTTCTGATTTTATCTTTAATTTCAGTTTCTGTCACATTACCTATCATTCATTTGTTTCCTTCCTGTTTATTTTTTTCCTCTTCAGCATCTGTTAATGTTTCAGCTCCACTGGCAGACGATAATCTGACTCTGTTGGTAAGTGACCAAAGACAGTAAATATCAGTTACATGAATCTTAGTGAAGGAAAATGACGGTGTTAAACGTATGCTTTGCTCTCTCCAAGCAACAGCCTGTACTGTATTTATGAAGTATTTCACAGAAATCAGTCTTAACTGTGATGCATTTCGTCGTCCTACTATAAGAAGACGATGTTTCCCCAGCTTTCACTTTTTTTGAGAAATGACTCCTACCTGTGCTAATAATTTAAAGAGAATTCCTTACCTGTTAAATGCTAGTAGGAGATAATGCAAGAGTTTTCTCTGTGGCACTGTGTTGTCTTTCTTCTGTTATCTTCTCTCTTTCAACCCATCCTCTCTTCTCCATCCTATGTGTTTTCTCTCCCCATCCCACGTGTCACCCTTCTTCCTCCACCTCCTCCGGTCTCTGTAGTTTAACTTGACGGACATGGGCTGGGGTCAGATGAGTAAGAAAGACTGTGTCAAGTACGGAGGCACGCTGGTGGGGAATGCCTGTAAGTATGTTCCTGACCTGGCCCTCATGTCCTTCATCCTCTTCTTCGGCACCTACTCCATGACGGTTTCTCTCAAGAAGTTCAAGTTCAGCCGCTACTTCCCGACAAAGGTAAGACTTCCAGTGTTTCCCGTCCAGTGGTTTTAATTCTGCAATATGCTATACCGACCTGCAACAAAAGTCAACATGCATGTCAAATGCTAGATTCTTGTATTAAAGGGATATTTACACAGAATCAACTTAAATCATAACACTGAACAAACATCTCTATATTTAGTATTATTAAAGGCTTTATATGTGATTTTTTGATCCAGTAGATGTCGCCCTTGAGCACCAGCATGAAACCAAAACAACTCTCGCTGCATTGTTGTGTTAGCATGCTAATGCTAGCGATCTTTATTCTGCTCGTATCTTCACACTGCATGTAAATTTACCTGAAATGAGCGTGATCTAGAAACACAGTTAAGCAGTGAGTACAGTATGTTATTCTTCTTTTCTCTAGTCCCTCAATTAAACAACTTTTATACACGAGGGGAGGAGTCAGCCGGCCGTCCGGGCGATGTAAACAAAGTGAAGATAGGACTCTGAAAACTCTGAAAACATCACAGACAGTGGGACTCGGGTGTTACACCCATTGTAGACAGTCATGACTCACAGAGTTATTTTCAGAGGAGATACTTGATTTATATTATATTTAAGTGTGAAAAATCACAGATAAAGCCTTTAAAAATATTAGAGTAACTATTTGCAACCACTTATCGTCTGAATATTCTGGAATTCTAGTGTAACAGAAATTTAGATGAATACAGGCAAAATATTAAAATAATTAGCTTTCAATACAACTTGTCTTCAGGGGCAAAGACTAGCTAGGTTAGTTACATCATCATATATATATAACTATATTATTATTAAAGTTACAACAAATAAGTAAGTAAATTAATCTATCAACACATTAACCAAAAAAGTTCAAAAATAGAGACCCATACCTGAGAGGGGGAGTTCCAGCGTCCTTTTCCTTCAATCATGTTTGAAATCTTTGGGAAAAAGGAGGCGCAGTGTTTTCAAATACAGGTCAGGTGACGTGCACATCCACGCCGGGGCCCTCGGGTTACAACACGAACTAACTGCTGGTTTTAGCGTGATTTTATAAACATACCAAGACTAGGAAGCCCATCTTAAACCTGGAGCAAAGACGGGTCTAAATGTCATCGGAATCAGAATCAGAAATACTTTATTAATCCCAGGGGGAAATTTGTTTGCTACAGTTGCTCATAACACCAAAAATCAGTAGGAAGTAAAGATAAGTTCACAATATAACATAAAATAAAAACAGTAATAGTAATGCTAGTTTCTGAGAGATGCAGTTGTCACTTAATGCAGAGTTTCAGGATGTGTAGGTGAAGAATGTGCTTGTGCCCATTCATGTGCCAATAAAAAAAAAAAAAAGAGTCTGCTTCTATTCACCCTGTGCTTTCCCTCTGTGCACTGCCTGTCAGCTCCTGTGTGTCCACTCAGACTGGAAGCTGTTGTTTGCACATACTGAAGTTGTTTCCTCCTGTCTAGACCCTGGCTTGTGTTGTACACACTCTCTGATTTAGGTTAGGGGTCTAAATGAATTATAGAATTCTGGAATAGAAGACAATTAGATGAGGTCCAGAGATTTGTTGGCAGAGATTTAAGGGGCAGCAGGAACAGTTCTGGCTTTGATCGACAACTACAAGGTCCAGAATCAATTAGCATGTACTTTTCTGTTATTTAATTGGCTCATTATTCAAACAGCAAGGTGCCAATGCACAAGCAGCAGCACCTGATTGCATTTTCAACTTGCAGAAACTGACATTAAACAGCAAAGGAGATTACTATCTTATCCTCAGATAAGCTCCTCTGAACTGATTCTGCACACAAACTGGATGCACTTTGGATGTGCACAGGCGACTTCATAATAAAGATCATTAAAACAAACTTTTGGGGCGTTGGATTAGCTCAGCTGGTAGAGCAGGTGACCCATGCACAGAGGCTACAGTCATCAACACACTGGTTCAATTCCCTCGCTCTCTCTTCAGTTTTCATGATCAAAAGGCAGAAAACCTTAAACAATCACCTTTTGAATTGCCTTGTCTGAAAGCTGCAATATGTAGAAACTTGCCTTGCCAAACAACCCTGAGGAATGCCAGCAGCTCCCTGACACCAGTAATACATTGAAGCAAAATGCCACTACATGCTAATCTGGTGTTTATTTTTGTTAATACCTCGCTTATATTTGCTAACTAGTCCTAATAAAAAGTATCTAACAAAAGTATAAAAATCGTCCTGAATAAAAGTGATGCTCAGTTTTATGTGAGTAATGTGCCGTTCTCTTGAATAGGAGGGTTTTTTTCAAAATCTTTTTATTAGTTTTCACAGATGATAAGAAAACATAGTTGGCATAAGAGTTGACATTGTACTGTGGTCATCTTTTGTAAACCCCATTCCTGCCTTCTCCCACCCATCCCAGTTAACCCCGTACCAACCCACCGAGTCAGGAATCCTACTCCCACTCCCAAGGTATCCTGTTTCCACAGTAGCCTACCCAGGAGTCTCATTCACACTCATGCATACTAGGACAAGGAGCAAGAAGAGAGAGGAAATAATAAATTAATAAAGTAAATGAAGGAAAAACGAATAGGAGTTTTTAAAGATTTCAACTCAACACATTAAACCTGCTGAACGTCTTTATGATATACTGAAGCACCAGCTTTGGTTTGATATATACCGGTTGCATCCAGCTTCATCCCTTCCTCCTCCTGATCAAACTGGCTGCCCTTAAACCTCCATATAGGACCGTCCTCCCACATCTTCTCCTCTCCTCCCCTCTCCCTGAATGTGCTCCAGGTCCGTGCCCTCGTAAGTGATTTTGCCATCATCATTTCTATCCTGATCTTCTGTGGACTGGATAGCCTGCTCGCTCTGGAGACCCCCAAACTGCACGTTCCCACTGAGCTCAAGGTTTCCCCCGAAATACAGCACCAAACTTTACCTTCGTCTGTTGCCACTGATTGGATGCATTTCTTTACCCAATGATGTTGTTTTTTTACACACTTCTAATCAGCTGTGGGGTTTGGTGAGGATTTATCAATGTGATGATTTACTTACTGAGTCTACTTTTTATTTTCTTTGTTTTGTTCCTCATGTTCGCATCCTTCTCTTTTTATGTTTGAATGTTTGTCTCCCCTCCTTTTTGTACGATCACACGTCCCTGTTTGTCCTCCTTCTGTCTTGGTGTGTGTGCATGCATGTGTGTATGTGTGTGTGTGTGTGTATGTGTGTGTGTGTGTGTGTGTGTGTGTGTAGCTGAGGAAGCTAATCAGTGATTTTTCCATCTTCATGTCGATCATGTGTTTTGTGGGTCTGGATATGTTGATGGGGTTAGACACACCCAAACTAATCGTTCCTACTGAGTTCAAGGTAACTGATTCTTCACTTCATAATTTCTGTGTTTAGCAAATATTCTTCTAACATAATTTTGCGAGTGCGTCTGCGTTTTTTTGTGTGCTAACAGTGGTGGAAAGTAAACGACCAAAGTTCCCTCCTTCTGGGATCACAGCTCCGTCAAGTCTGAACATCGTGCACATATTTTTAGATTTTCATTTCAACTGTTCTCTTTCGGAGGATAACATTTACTCACCAAGAAATCAGCGAGGGAATCAAACTTTTTGGAAACGTTTTAATGCAGACTTGGAAATTAGACTGAGAAAATGTTGCTAACTTTTATGTACTTGTTTTATTTTAGTTGTTAAACTGATTAAATAAATCTCTTCCACCACTGCATGCGAGCATGTTTCCACTGCACCAATGTTTAAAAAATTAGATTTTTAATACTAATTTTGGCAGTCATCTTCTTGCCTGTATCATAAAGCAGTGTGTGTGTGTGTGTGTGTGTGTGTGTGTGTGTGTGTGTGTGTGTGTGTGTGTGTGTGTGTGTGTGTCTGCTCAGCCTACACGTTCGGATCGAGGCTGGTTGGTGATGCCGTTTGGTAAAAACCCCTGGTGGTGGTATCTGGCCAGCTCGGTCCCTGCTCTCCTGGTCACCATCCTCATCTTCATGGACCAACAGATCAGCGCCGTCATCGTCAACCGCAAGGAGAACAAACTGAAGGTCTGAAACACCCAAACAACAACATCAATAATAATAATAATAATAGCTTTATTTATATAGCACCTTTAAAAACAAATGTTTACAAAGTGCTGTGACAGACAAAGCAAATACAGCAACACGTCAACAGAACAGAGATCAACAGAGAGGGCAAAATTGTAAAAATGCAAATAACAGGAATTCTGCTTGCCGTAATGACGTAATGTTTGGCCTTGAATGATTGTTCCCCCTCCCTGTCGTTCTGACTGCAGAAAGGTTGTGGCTACCACTTGGACCTGTTCTGGGTGGGGGTCCTGATGGCCGTGTGCTCCTTCATGGGTCTGCCCTGGTACGTAGCCGCCACCGTCATCTCCATCGCTCACATCGACTCTCTGAAGATGGAGAGCGAGTCCAGCGCTCCCGGAGAGCAGCCGCAGTTTCTCGGCGTCAGGTAATCATGTAATCCCAGCATGCAGGTGTGATTTCTTTCCAGTTTTTTTGGATTAAAAAGTCACCGTTTCTACGTTTCTAGAGAGCAGAGGTTGACAGGAATTCTGGTTTTTGTCCTGACGGGACTTTCAGTTTTCCTTGCTCCCATTCTCCAGGTAAGATGGTATCATGAAGAGGAATATGTGATGTTGTTTTGTGTTGCTTTTTATGAACATTTATGTTTTAATGAACTGTTATCCTGTTTGAACAGTACATCCCAATGCCAGTCCTGTACGGAGTGTTCCTGTACATGGGCGTGGCCTCACTCAGTGGCATCCAGGTGAGTAAAAGATGATATTCATGTGTCATCAAGGGTCACAGCAACACTCGCTTCATTTCCCCCCCAATTTCAATCAGTGCAAATAAAGATCCATGTCTTAATGTTTCAGTTCTGGGAGCGTATCAAGCTGTATCTGATGCCCGCCAAACACCAGCCAGACTTCTCCTTCCTGCGTCACGTTCCTCTGAGACGGGTCCATCTGTTCACCCTGGTGCAGATCCTCTGTTTGGCTGTGCTCTGGATCCTGAAGTCCACATTCCTGGCCATCATCTTCCCAGTGATGGTGAGGAGTGCATGTGTGTGAACACATTTGTAGAGAGTACTGAACCTTCTGTGACTCTCGCACAACTAACACTGGGTCATGTTGGACAACTATCTTGGAATTTGGCCGGAGAGGTTCAGGAGAGTAAAGCTGCCTTTGTACAGAGCTAATCAGACACACATTCAAAGTCATTTCTCACAAACAGCAGTCTCAGTGAAATGACTTAGCACAAAAGAGGAGTCTTCAGAACAGAGGTGACTTCGTAAAGAGAATGATTTGATTTCATTTATTTTCGTGTCATGCACACAAAGTGCCCAAGACTCATGGGCTTATAAGACACCAAAGAATTCAGTTGCAGTGGTTCACATTTACAAATCACAGCATTACAAAGTTGCCGGGTTCTGTCACAGTTCAGTCTTAAACAATGTGTTATGTCTTTTTTCCCAGGCTATACAAACAAAATCAACTATAACAAAGGTTCCTTTTTTAAAACACAACTCAAGTTTTTCATCGTCTAGCCAAAAGAAATCAACATCATTTGAAGACATTCTTTTAAAAAGAACATCCCTGATGTCAGCGTACATCGGGCAGTAAAACAAAAAGTGAATCTCGTTTTCAGTTTCTCCTAACTCACACAACAAACAAACTCGGTCTTCCTCTGGAAAGGCATTAAACCTGCCGGTCTCTAAAGCTAAAGGCGATGTTCCTGAATCACGCTGCTATTGGACGGATTGATTCTCGTTGGCCAAGTTTCATTAAATGTTTCAGCTGAAGACCACATCCTCTTCTAGTCCTCTACCTTCAGAATCAGAATCAGAAATACTGAATAAAAGTTTCTCACTCCGCAGTTTGCCTCATTAGCTTAACGTGCCAAGGCAGACAAACTAGTGGGGCGTAAATATCCCCCATTGGATTGTCAATATGAACAGGGCTGGTTTGTGATACCTGTTTGTTGACAGTTCATCGTCTCCCTTTCTGTGCAGATTCTCGGTCTGATGGTCGTACGGAAGCTTCTGGATCTGATGTTCTCACAACACGACCTGGCCTGGCTGGACGACATCCTACCTGACAAAGACAAGAAGAAGAAGGAGGATGACAAGAAGAAGAAGAAGAAGGCGGCAGAGCCAGAGAGCGATGAGGAGGTGAGGAAACATCTCAAGCATGAGATTAACAGAGTCTCATCTGTTGCTGTTTGGATTCTCATTTCTTAGTTTTGACTGTTTATTTTAAATGTGTGTCACTCCATCTGTTGTGGTTGAGTCGCTCCAGGGTTTGTGTTCAAAAGACTAATACTGTATGTTTCTCCTCTCTGTCCCACAGTGTTGCTGAAAAGGCACTGTATAACACTTACTACAGTCTTTATGTGTCTCTGTCCTCCTCTTTTCCACAGTGCACTTTAGAAAACTGTCCCAGCATGTTAGAATGTGACGATAACAAATATTCAAGCATTACTAGTCTTATCCTTTTAAAAATCCCCTTTTTGTTCTGCATGCCGACGACTTCCTGTTTGTGTCCCTCAGCCAAACAGCTCCGCCCCCCCTCAAGTGCAGATCTCTATGGAGGCCATAGAGCCCCAAACAGAGCCAGTTCTGGACACTGTTAACCCTCCCACCCAAAACCAAACCTCTGATTGTGAGTACACCGACCTCTCCTCCGCCTCCTGTTGTGCCCAGTTGGATGTTTTGAATTTTTAATACCATTCACTAAATGTTACGTATGAAGTGGCGAAACAGATTTATGTCACTCTCTAGACCACATCACATGTGAATATGAAGGATTGAATCGTTTACGACAGCCGACCCGCTCAGGATTTATGTGCTCGCGCTGTTCGACCCGATAGTCGGGCGCGACCTGAGAGCTCACATTGTACAAGTTAAATCAGGACGGAACATTTTCCAGTTGTCAATAGGAAACTCCCACAGACTGAGCTTGAGGTATTTCAGTTGTCTCATACGTACGGCTCAAAGCGAAATAGGTCATGTCTCGATCGGCACACACTGTACGGGGGGTGGATCAGGGCTCGACATTATAACTGGCCCGGATGAATGATTAACAGAGTCCAGCTGATTGCACGTTCAGCTGGCCCGCTCGGGTCAGTTCAAATACTGCCTGAAAAAAAAAAAGAGACTGTAACACATTCTCAATTTCACAGCACTTTTCTGTCATACCGGTGTTTGTCAGGAATTATTTAAAAAAATAATTAATAACTGCTACAGCATCAACGTAGTGTGCTTGTGTGTCACAGTTGACAGGCAGCCGACGGCTTCACTGCTGGCCCTCCCGCGAGCGTGCTCGCTTCACTCGAATTGTAAACTCGTACACAGATCTTAGAGCAGGTTTTCTCTGATAAAAAACATGTTTAGTAAAACGATTTTAAAACCATCATATCCCGACAAAAGCCGAGTTTAAATCAGCTTTCTAAAGAAAACAATCACCGGAAGAGTGGAGAGCGACAGCAGGACGAAAACAGAAGGGAGAAAAGTTTGATCCACAGTGACAGACAGCTGGAGGAGCTGGAACACGTTAAAGTTAAAGACTAGATCCTGGTAAAGATCAAAGTTATTCACAAAACATGTTAGCCCTTAAGAGAGCTCCTAAAGTATCTAAAGATCTAAAGATGAAGAGTTTCTCACAGAGAAGAAAGAAGGAGAGATTCCAGATCTATCACAGCCTCATATTAATATCAGATGAAGTAGACTCTTACAGTTAGCAGCATGGTGAATAAACATGAGCACATAGATATAAGAAAAATACACAATATGTTTATAATTAGAGCTCAATTAATTAAATAAAAGTTGTAATTGACTTTTGCATCAGAATGGTTCAAGAGTAAATTGGTGACTGTTATTCTTCAAATCAAAAGTAACGTTCCTGGGCCAGTGATCTTTGAAAACCAGCGGCCCGGAGGGCCAGTGGCAAATTTAACATAATGTCAACCCCTGCTGTGTATCTACCATATTAAAGAAGGTGAACGGGTAAAATTGGAGGTCATTGCAACTTCTGAAAATTAAACTAGCTTAATTACATTTCTGTAAAACATCATGCAACAGATTCGTTTTTTGGATAGAATGTTTTAACTCTTTTCTCTTTGTGTCTGTGTTTGTATCCGTGTTGAACTACATGTGTCTACACCGTCATGTGTTCTGTTTGGTGTGCACATGTTGTTGTTGTTGTGTGTCTGTGTTTTTTTCTTTTACAGGAGACCAAGCCGTACTCGACCGTCACATCCGATCAAAACGAATTAAACCGCAGGTACTGTGTGCTGAAACTGCACGTGCCCTACAGGGATCTGATTAGCTCACCTGACACAAACTGGCTGAAGCAACAAACCTGACACCATCAGACAACCACAAACTATTTAGCATCAAAACAAACCGGCTGCATCACTTCTAAGCGTCTGTATGTTGGCTAATGATTTGGGGTATTTTTATTGTTTATATTTTTTTTTAAGTGCATTGCAGAGAGATTACTGTGTACAGTTCAGAGCATGAGGGGCGGGAATGTTTAGAAAATAGAAGTAGTAAAAGTTGAGACCCCTCGCCCCCTTACAGCCCCTCCCCACTCATCCTTCTACCCTTTCCCCAGAATGCTTTGGGAGAAAAAGACAGGAATTATTTTAACAACATGGATTCAGCGAGTTACAATTTTGGTCTACAACTTAAACTCCCCCTTTTTTAAATTGTTAACATTTTGGCAAAGTGGTGTCAATGAAAGACTGCTGAATAAACTTATAAGCAGTCATCAACAATCTCTGATACTGAAGCAAACTTCAAAACAAGTTATGTAGTGACAAGGTGCATTTTTTTGTTTGCTTGATTTCTACGCAGATTAACTTTGGACTTTTAAGTCATGACGGACAAACAGAAAGAAAATATATCCTCAAAATTGTAAGTCACAACAAATGTTAAAATATTACTAAGACAACCTTACATGAATAACTTCCAGTGGATTTTGGAATACCTGCATGTTACTGTCCCATGAACCTGTCCTCAAAGTGTCCTGCAAACTCCTGGTTTGAGGAGGGGGGGGGGGGGGGGGGGGGGGGTGTTCTAGATCTGGTTCTAGATTCCTGCTCTAGATCTTTCCTTTGATGCAGCCCCACTTCCTGTAGTTTTCTGCTGTTTATTGTAATCACTGTAGGCCCTGGCATATCTAGACAGGCTGTTATAATCATGTTGCTCTGCTGCAGATGTGTAATATGACGTGTGTGGATCATCACCTGGAGGGTCTCTCTTACCTGTCAGTGATACAGACAAAAAACATAATTCAGTTGTAAACCTTTGATTAGAAATGGGCAGATTTCATATTTTGGATATATTTAGCTTTGAGTGGTCAAAATATTAAAAGAGAGAAAATCTCTTGGATTGTAAGATTGTGCAGCTTTATTCTGGCACCTGATGTAAATATTTATTATGTGTGAGTTTTTTGTCTGCTATTATTTCTTTTCAGGGAGTTATTTTAAAGATGGCCGGAAGGTCTTTATACTCTGCAAGTATAAATATATATATATATATATATATATATAGAGAGAGAGAGAGAGAGAGAGAGAGAGAGAGAGCGCTGTCTTTCATGCTTTCAAAGTAACAGTTTAGTTGTTTTTTTAACATTATTCCCAGAATTTAAAAAAACCCATCATCATCACAAAACGTCACCGCAGCGTTGTTCTTTAAAATCCGCTCATGTAAATGGAAGACTGTGTTGTAGTTGTTGTTGTTGTTTCATCGCTGCACAAACTGTCCCTGCCTGTAGGAGGCGCTCAAAGAGCAGCATTGTTACACTTATTGCTTTTACTCGAGTACTGTTCTGAAGCACATTTCAAGGTACTTTTTACTCTACTTTCACTTCCGCCCACGTCTTCTTCCCTTCCTGTAAATATTGTAATTTTGATTCGAATACATTTATCTGACAGCTTTACGTACTTTGTAGATTCAGATTATTTGTACAAAGTTGAAGTTATTCTAGATCAGTGGTTCTCAAACTATGGTACGTGTACCACCGGTGGTACGCGGGCTCCCTGTGGTGGTCCGCAAAGAAATCTCCACAATATAAAAAAAACCTGTTCAGCATAAAACAACATTTTTTATTTTTGTCGTACTCTTATCTTATCTGTCTTGTATCTATTGGGTTGTATTTATATCAAATGTGTTTTCCCCTCTAAATTAATCTAGTTTTTGCAACAAACAACTTTAATCTGCTCAATTTTTGCTCGCGCGCGCACAGACATAAACAACAACAGGAGTACACCTCGCGTTTTTAAAAGTTCCACTCGATATTCTGTTATATTTCAGTCCTGAAACAACAGAAAGAGCTGTAGAGCTACATTAACAGATATTCTGTTATTTACTGGAGTTCAGCACACAATCGGCAGCATCAGCTGTACATGAACATTTTTATAACGGAGCCAGGAGAAGCTTCAGTTTTGATGCATGTACGGACAGTCGCTCACCCGATCTCTCTCTGTAGCTCTGAAGCTGATGTGATTCTGCTCTCTTTTGTTGTCTTAACACTCCACAGGAGTCAAGAGGGATTTTTTTTAAAAAGGCAGTTTTGCTATGTTGAACGCAGAGACTTATAATACAGCGGCGCTGTTTGCACGGAGCCTGCGGAGCGCGCGCCTGCACTCTCACGCGCTCTCTCTCTCCCCCGCTCCCTCTCGCTCTCTCGCACGCAGCAATTTTATGAATAAATGAAAAATTAAATAAGAACAGGTCGGGAATATACTTGGGCCCAGGTATCGTGTTTGTGTGGGAAACAGTGGAGACTAAATATTCTCAAACAGGTTGTTGGTATAAAGTTGTCATTTTTATTGTGCTGCACTTTTTTTTTCTTCTTTGGGCCAATGTCAGAGTTGTGTGGAGTTAAGTGCCAGTTCTAGCGCTAACCCTTAGTAGTCCTATAGTGTGGCTGCCAACAGTCAATAATAAAATCCTGCGTAAAATGTGTGTAGAAAATAGGCCTACAGTGTATTTTAACCATAATGGTGATACTTGGAGAGCCAAATATTTTCGGAGGTGGTACGCAGTCTAAAAAGTTTGAGAACCACTGTTCTAGATGATTATAGATGAACTCAGCCAGCAGTATATTACATAGATAATATAAACTTTTCCTCCACCCGAGTGTGTAATTCAGTTGACGTTCATATTTATACATAAAGAGCTGTGACACGTTTATATTATTAAGAAAGGCTCGCTCTACATTATAATACTAATTCGTTTTGTTTATTGACGTTTTTGATGCAGTAATGTTACTGAGCTGCTGAATGCTGAAACATTTTTGCATATTTGTGAGCTCTGTGTGCGTGGGGGAATTCATATGGTCAGATTTTGGTTGTTTCTTTTTAACAGAACAGGTGAATTAGTGGAATGGATTCAGTAAACCAGAGAGCACTGCAGCACCACCTCGCATCTTCTATCACATCACACATTTGTCTCATGGTTGATCCTGCATGGCTACTACAAGTCTGACCTGCCGTGTACCTGCTTACACCTGTCATTACATGACACTGCTGCTGTGTGTCTACATTTAAAAGCCCCTTACATGAACCATCAGATTATACATACAGACCTTGTCTGGACTTCACTCTGTAATCTTGTTTTAAGAAGCAGTGATCTATTATCTTATTACCCATATGACTCACATTCCTCTCTTTCACTCCACATCCTTCCCTACCTGCCCCCCCTGCCCCCCCCTCCATCACCTGCTGCCAGATTGAAAAACTCTGGAAGTTTTAGTAGCTTGTGGAGCAGCGCCATCTAGTGTCATTTATCAGTCAAACAACAGCAGTGCCACGGCTGAGAGTCAAATTAAATCCCTGATTTGTCAACAAACATGTAATGTACAAAACTAATAATGTCTCATATAAACCTACCTTACATCATCAGTTCTCCCACTTTTGTAATTTTACATCTTGAATATGTTTAGTGCACTAAGCTGCTAGTTTATTAAGTACAGCTCTACAGATGCCGTTGTTTTCAACAGTTATATAACAAAACTTTCTTAATCACATGTAGACAAACCAGTTGAACCCGATGAACTGAATACGTCATGTTAGTACATGTGGGTTTTAATGTAGAGTAAAAAGTGTAACCTGGCCGGTTCCACCACTGTTCCCCAGCATCACTCTGCACCTGAAGATCTCCTGCCCCCCCTCGCCTAACCCCTCCCAGACGAGCCTAGCCTCCCGGGACGCTCAGTCACATCTGCCTCCACCGCGCCGGCCCGTGCCCCAGGTCAACATCCAGGTGGAGTCAGACTGCGAGGAGTCTGGCTTCTGCTTCAGACCGCAACGCCGCCACCATCATCACCACCACCACCATCACAACCAGAGCCACTATTTCCCCCGTGCCACACCTCCACCTGTAATACACAGAGACTTTCACCCCAAACTGCATGCTCGCTTCATTGACCAGTGTGCTGAGACCGTTCTGTAGACATAAACAGAAGGTGCAAAGTGTTGCATACTGTTAATAACTCTTAATCTGCACTATATGACAGTTTCTATTCATTTGTACTAAACTGATCTTTTATTTGATATCTGATGTAATCCCTGTGAATTATATAACTAGCCATCCTAAACCTTGTCGAGCTCTCAGGTCGGACCCCTGCAGTGCTCTGAGAAACCAGCTTCATGTAGTGAAGATAACTAGCTGCAAAGAAACAACCAAAATGTGTTAATAATATAACGACTGATAAATGCATGAACCCACTCTCAACCTGTGTCAGTATTGTTGATCATGATTTCCTTTGTGTGCATTTAAAGAAAGGTAGAGAGAGTGAAAGTGATACACTTCACCTCGACATCAGCGTGAATGAGGGAAACCTCGAGATTTTTCAGGCTTTGATGAAGGTTTGAAATGAAATGAAACGTCATGATTTATGTGCACAATGGATGTGAAGCCCTGACAGTGTAATAAAACAGCATTTAAAGTTTGTTTTTGTGTTAGTTTGTTTATATCCAGACTGGATCAATCCTCACTCTGTGCTGAATATAACAACTCAACGGGTTGAATTAAATGTGAATGAAAAAACTAAAATATACAAAACATTTTCTTTAACTGAAAGTAAAATAAAATGAGTAACAGAAGTTACTGTTGATACAGAATCAGACGGCAAATCTGACCTGAGACAAGATCAGCTCATACAGGTACACTACCTGAGACATGATCAGCTCATACAGGTACACTACCTGAGACATGATCAGCTCATACAGGTACACTATCTGAGACATGATCAGCTCATACAGGTACACTACCTGAAACATGATCAGCTCATACAGGTACACTACCTGAGACATGATCAGCTCATACAGGTACACTACCTGAAACATGATCAGCTCATACAGGTACACTATCTGAGACATGATCAGCTCATACAGGTACACTATCTGAGACATGATCAGCTCATACAGGTACACTACCTGAGACATGATCAGCTCATACAGGTACACTACCTGAAACATGATCAGCTCCATGCAGGTACACTACCTGAGACATGATCAGCTCATACAGGTACACTATCTGAGACATGATCAGCTCATACAGGTACACTACCTGAGACATGATCAGCTCATACAGGTACACTACCTGAAACATGATCAGCTCATACAGGTACACTACCTGAGACATGATCAGCTCATACAGGTACACTACCTGAAACATGATCAGCTCATACAGGTACACTACCTGAAACATGATCAGCTCATACAGGTACACTACCTGAAACATGATCAGCTCATACAGGTACACTACCTGAAACATGATCAGCTCATACAGGTACACTACCTGAGACATGATCAGCTCATACAGGTACACTACCTGAAACATGATCAGCTCCATGCAGGTACACTACCTGAAACATGATCAGCTCATACAGGTACACTACCTGAAACATGATCAGCTCATACAGGTACACTACCTGAAACATGATCAGCTCATACAGGTACACTACCTGAGACATGATCAGCTCATACAGGTACACTACCTGAGACATGATCAGCTCATACAGGTACACTACCTGAGACATGATCAGCTCATACAGGTACACTACCTGAAACATGATCAGCTCCATGCAGGTACACTACCTGAAACATGATCAGCTCCATGACAACATCACTTGGACTTTTCACATCCTGATGTATCCCTCCTCCTCAGCCAGGATTTCTGAATCATTTTAATTAACATTTTAAGCTGACAGTTTTTTTTACTTTATTCAACATCTCAAACAACAGACTCTAATTTCACTAGAGTCATGATCACATTCATTTCTTTAATCATGCAAATAAAGGTTCATACAGCAGAGTAGCTGCTCTGTGGTAACCATGGACACCAACGGTAGAATAGAACGTTTGGGTTGCTTAGCAACAGGCTAGTTTCAGTTAAATTGTTGAACTAGTTGAGTAGATGGAGTTAAAAACTAATGTATTGTTGATTTTTTTCAACTTTTTAAACACTATTTTCTGTTCTTATAACAGTTGAATAACGTCATATCACAGTCGAGATGTTGTGTTGCTGTGATTATCTTCAGATCGCTGAAAGCCTCTCACCTCGGTGCTATAACTGAAACATGGAAGAATAGTGTGCTAGTAGCGAGTTACACAGCAGATAATTAAAGTATCTTACATTCTGCTCAGGTTCAGTGAACTTACAGCTTTAACGTAGCTCGGTAATAAAGCTCCTCTTCTTCATAGTCCTCCTTATCTGCCATCGACGTCTCCAACATGTTAGCATCCTCATTTCCGGAATGAGCGGTCTGTGACTTCTTCATTTCTCCCGCGTCTTTCCACGATAGTAGAAGAAAGAGTGGTCCTTAATGAATATATAAACTCGAACTTCTCGTCATTTAACCAAACTATTTGTCGCTTGAAGTAGCCTAGCTCACTTGGAATAAGGTATTCCAATTTATACCGTTTTGAGCCCTTTCAGCCTCTTGCAGTCAAACACTTTATTATCTTTATCAGGTAACGTCAATTAAGTCCTTAACGCAGACAGAGTTCAACGGTCAACGTCCCTGCGTCACCGGAACGTCACAACGTGTATAACGGTTTTTTGCTTATGTTTTAATTATTATAATTTTTAAACTGAATTAAAAATGTTATTTTAATCTGTTGTTGAGCTACCAACAAAAATATCAATAATTTACATTTATTTAATTTATTTTTATTAAAGATAACAGATAAAGATAAACTTTATTGATCTCCCATGGGGGAAATTTTTGCATTACAGCAGCTCAAGAAAACAGGAAAAAGGAATACAATTATTAAAAATAAAAATAATAATAAAACATATGTACATCAGTTAAATAAAGGCAGAAAAAAATACAATAATAGAATAATACAAGGTATGTACACTTCCACTTGTTGAAAGACTTATTAAAAACACACACAGTGTGTAGCATTATTGAAATGAGTCATGAGGTGGTGATGTTGTTAAACAGTCTGATTAAACAGTCTGACTGCAGATGGGATGAACGACCTGCGGTAGCGCTCTGTCTTGCAGGGTGGGTGTCTCAGTCCGCTGCCCTCAGTGTCATGCAGGGGGTGAGAGGGGTTGTCCACTCTTAAGAGTGTCAATTAAATTATGACTTTTATGATTATTGTTACATGTTTCCTTGTACCATTATCTTTTGACTGTAAATATTACTGGTGTGTCTGATTGTTTGTACATCTCTATAATTCAATAAAAAGTAAACATTTTCTATATAAATATTCAGATATGATTAAAAAAACTAGAGGAAAGAAACTAGATAATAAACTTTGTTTGATTTACAGTTTGAAGTTTTTTTTGTGGTATTTTCAGCATCATGATTCAACTCTTAAAATGTCAACTTTGCTTCCAAATAAGGCTCAGTGCCTTGCTCAAGGGCACCTCGACAGCTACCTCATCAACCTCTCCTTTTTAGGCCGCAACAGGACTTGAACCAGCACCCCTCTTAAAACGTTGAGAAAATGTGTACAATTATGAAAAGTTTAAAATGTACTCCTCTCAATTTCCACAGTAAAGCTTTGACAAATATGAGCAGGTGAATATCTTATGAGAGAATATTTGTTCAATGAAACTAAATTTGTCTCTGGCACAGTTTAAGTACTTCTTAGACTACCAGTGATGTAAGATTTTTTATTTAAAAAACTTGTCTGATGATGAACTCAACGGAAAGAGGGTCTCTGGTGACATCAAGCTGACGACCAAATGCATCAAACGGAAACATCCGAAAACCCTAGGAGCACAAAAAGTCTGTGAAACTTTCATTTCTACCTACAAGGCTACAAAATGTTCCAGATACTGTGCGATTCTAATGGAGGTCAAACATTTGTATTAACCAAAACATAAGCCAACATCCCTGAGCTCGCTTGCTCATCCTCTACTCAATTATAAAAATAATGAAATGACCAAGTGACAGTTAGAAGCAATTTTTATTAGTCATGACCGACATCTGTTACCAGAGGCATGAAGTCTGGAGGTTAAAATAAAACAAGAGCTTAGCTTTCAACCAAACGGCCAACATGAGGATTTAAAGCTTTCAGAAAAACACTTCTTTGAACCACTCAACACAAACATATCCCGTCTTCACATATTACCGTTTTTGTGTTCTCTACTTGCTCTTCTTATAATGATCACATCAAAATTACCTCAAATCCAGATGTAGAAGCCAAAGCAGCAGAATGCAAAAGTGAAATGATAAAAAAAGTCACTGAAAGCAAAAGCCAGGAATGCTCAACCTTTATTGAAACTTAAAAATAAAGGAATGACTAACAGCTGGATCAGAGGGAGCTGTTTCAGGAAAACATGGCGGCTTCGCGCAGAGGTTGATTAGTTTCCTCCCCTCAGACGGAGCACAAGATGGAGGGTGGACTCCTTCTGGATGTTGTAGTCGGAGAGGGTGCGGCCATCTTCAAGCTGCTTGCCTGCAAAGATCAGACGCTGCTGATCGGGGGGGATTCCTTCCTTGTCCTGGATCTTGGCCTTGACATTTTCAATTGTGTCGCTGGGCTCCACCTCCAGGGTGATGGTCTTCCCGGTCAGGGTCTTCACAAAGATCTGCATACCTCCCCTCAGACGAAGAACCAGATGGAGAGTGGATTCTTTCTGAATGTTGTAGTCGGAGAGGGTGCGGCCATCTTCCAGCTGCTTGCCGGCGAAGATCAGACGCTGCTGATCGGGGGGGATACCCTCTTTATCCTGGATCTTGGCCTTCACGTTCTCAATGGTGTCGCTGGGCTCCACCTCCAGGGTGATGGTCTTCCCGGTCAGGGTCTTCACAAAGATCTGCATACCTCCCCTCAGACGGAGCACAAGGTGGAGGGTGGACTCCTTCTGGATGTTGTAGTCGGAGAGGGTGCGGCCATCTTCAAGCTGCTTGCCAGCAAAGATCAGACGCTGCTGGTCGGGAGGGATTCCTTCCTTATCCTGGATCTTGGCCTTGACATTTTCAATTGTGTCACTTGGCTCCACCTCCAAAGTGATGGTCTTCCCGGTCAGGGTCTTCACAAAGATCTGCATCTTGACACTTTAAAAAGAAAGCAAAATAAACCAAATTTAAAAAAGGAAACTAAGACATTTCTCAGTTTTACACATTCATGTAGGCTGCTGTACATTGAAACTCAATTACAGTTATTCAAACTAATTAATATTCAGAGGCCTCCACCACACTTAGATCTGGTATTAAACTCTTATTAAATGTTAGGATTAACTGGTGTACAAGGGAGTGATTCTGTCTGACCCTGTATCTCCGGTTTGATGGCAAATTTACTGTTCAGGGTGTGGTTAGGAGTCAGTAAACTGCGTCACCACAACCAGTCACAAGGTACTTATAAATGTATCTGTTGTTTTATAGAAAGATTTGAAAACTGCAAAGCGTGTTCATCATAGTCCAGGATGAAGACAAAGTTAATGTCCTCACAGAGGAGGGAGATCAAACTATCGAAGTCCTTTGGCAATAAATGCCTGGTCATAGTCGGTGGATAAGCAGACCTTTGTTTTCATATTGTAATACACTGATAGTCTTTTTACCAACATAAATGAATAAACAAACCCCAAAAAATAACATTCACATCTCTGACCAGTTAACTTGGTAGTGTAATTGTAGTTGAATGTTTTGTGGTGAAACAATAGACCCCGTTTGCCACAGCTTGCTAGAAGCACCGCATTATTATTGAGTTTCATTTAAAAGAGTTAAACCAGATGTTTCCCTTTTATGGCTTTGCGGGTGTTATGCCGAGAATTGTACACCCACCTTCCGGCACAATTTCTACATTAATAAAACACCACAAGTTACTGAAAATAAATCATATACAGAGTCAACAGAATAATAAGACACTTCACTTAAGTATATCTTCACATACTTTGTCATTTGAGATAGATTTATGGCGTTTTCTAGCACTTCCGCGAGGTACATTTTTGGCAGGGATGCATTTCTCGGCATAACACCTGTTCCGGTGAAACAAGCTATCAACCGATAAAGCTAACAAGCTAATGTTGCTAAGGTAACCGGATGCAGCTCGACAGTGACGACGTTTGGTCTGATTCTGGCGTTAACACATCAATTAAATAAAAGCTACCGTTGTACCTCTTTGAATTGTGAATATTTCGTTTTGATTTATTGGACTTACTGAATTAAGATGAATTCTGAGTAACGTCTTTTGAGGGCTAGGCCGCGGCTACCAAAGGTAGCTACCAAAACAGCTGACGCAACTATCAAATTAGGAGATTCACTCGTTAGAAAAAGCTTATCTTACGCCGGTTAGACACTGAATAAAAACATAACTACACATATAAAATAACCTTTCCTTTAGTTACGTATTTTAGCTTAAAAGTGAAGAATACTTACAGGCAAATGATTCCAACAGGCAAAGTGAAACTCTCGTTTCCTGATCCAGACGGACTGTAACGAACAAAGAGCGGCGGAGGGACATTTATAGACAACGGCTCAAATATCCCTCCACTGTAACACCCGGTGGAACTATAAAATGTATTGTTTTCTAAAAATCAAACGACTGATGATTTGGACTATTTTGTTGGACTTCCTCCGTAGAGAAATACTTTTACATTTTCGTTGGTGAGGGGAGAAGGCGTTTAAGAGAAAATTAAGAGTTAAATATAACGACCCTTTACAGCCTGCGCGGATGTAGACATGACATTCGAGTGATGTGACGCCCTAGGAAAACAGGAAACATAAACAAACATGATTTGTTTTTTGTTGTTCTTTATTTAGTATTTTCTATTTAAAAAAAAAAATATATATTTAAACTGTTGAACATTTCATAAATAAATCCAATTAGCATATGAATAAATAAAAATAAAAATACAACTACCAAACTGACCAGAAAACTACAATACTATAAGACTTGTAATAAATCTTATTTAAATACATTTAAATAAATAAAAACATTTAAATAAAAGTAAAATTCACTCTGGGGACTTTAAACAATGTAAAACTAAAGTAATGAAGAGAGCCACAAGGCACTTCTTTTATCAACTTCTTTAAACACCTAAAAAAAAAATTCAAGTTGTTTTTGAATGCTACAAAATTTGAAGTAACTTTAAAAAAGCTAAATTTATGAATATAGAATTTGCCTATAATCAAAATTTTATGAGGCTACAGAAAATTTCAACCTATTTGTTCTGCATAAACAAACCAAACTTCACCATATGATTCTCAAAAACATTATATCAATTGTATTTATTTACAATTGACGACCATTTCTATAAAGCTGTAATACTGAGTCGACCAAAGCCCACAACTTTCTTCAACTTCCTTCAACATGATTTTGAAAATATATAAACAAGAATTTATTTCCTCCGCTGTCTGTGATCTTTTGGGGCAAGAAGACAAATTCTTATTTTGTCTTTTTCTATGTGATTCTCAGCGTCCTGCAGGACTGTAACACCTCAAGGTCCATGTGTCTGTTTACTATTTCAGAGTCTAAACTTCATTAAACATCTGCTCAGTGATGTTATCGCTCTTTTCCTCTAGCAACACTATAAATTAAACTTTCTTCATATTTTCTAATTGTAACATTGTCTTATTATAATGTTTAACTTATAAAATAAATATACTCGTCAGCTCATGTCACTGATTCTTGGCCCATTATTACTTCCCCTGCAGAGCCAATAAAGCGTGATTACCTCTGTGTCAATACGTTCACTTAGTGCAGGTTTGCACACAGATCTTATAGATTTAGACGACCCTTTGACCTTTCCCCTTGCATCGAGTCAGGTATAAGTGTTCAAACGAGCAGGATCGTGTGATTCATTATTCATTAAGAGAACTAATATTTGAAGGATCCAACACAAAGAAAAGTATTGATTTCAGTTACCCTGTGCTTATTACCATTCTGTCATTAACCAACACAGCACAGTCTGCAGAAATGACTGAGGGGAGAGATTCTCTGTTGAGTGCTTCCTCTTTTTCATTTGATTTCAGATAATCACTAACATCATTTTAGCTGAAGTGCATATTATCTGCAACAAGGTGCAATACTTAAAAATGATTGTTTTGGCATTTCACTGCTTTGACAAAATATACAGTTTTCAAAACACTGCACTTGGAGCCGGATAAGGAACAAGAAAAGTTTAACAAAGTAAGAGTAGCTCTTGTTTAGTGTTTGAATGTGGAGAGAAGCTATCTGCACCTTTACTCTGCATGAGTTTCACCGTTTCAAACAAAGCTTCCTCCCTAAACGGAGCGAGAAAGGTGCGACTCAAAGACAATAACAACACTCACATCGTTGCCACGGAAACGGCTCCAGAGCGTCTCCACATGTGGATGAGGTGTGGAGCCGCTGAGAGCCCCGGACGGATTTAACCCCTGGTTGTATTAATAATAGTCATGTGACATGTCAAAGTCTTATTTAAAGAATCTTTAATTTGAAGTCATAAAAGGGTTGAAGTGTTTTCCTGATCACTGGATCACTTGAGCGTCACATCTGCGGCGCAGTTAACACCAACTCTCAGCAGACGCTCATATTTCCACTAGTGCAGGTGTGTGTGAATCCAACATTTATTTCACTGAGGATGATTTGCACAATAAAAGGGATAAAAATCTGCAGGGCTGAAACCCATTGATTCAAAAAGATGCTTTTTATCTTTCTTATTAAAAGTTGAAAAGTTAAATGTCTCATTTAAAGATGCTCAAACAGCAGCAGAACACAGAGACGCCGTTTGCTCTGCAGCGCCGTCAGGGGAGCATTTAACCCTTTAAGTGACTCTTGTGATGAGACGGTGTCTTTTTGATTCATTTTCACAGTTTTAGATGAAAATCTGTGCTATAATTTTGTGAATCAGGCCCTCAGTCTTTTGTACATGGTTTATGATGATGTTTGCAGCTCGCCCACAGATGTACGGATAACCACCTCTGGATTATTTTGGTTTATGTGATGAACTGGACTACTTTTTACAACCTTCAAGTTTGACGGGTACTCCGGCTTCCTCCCACAGTCCAAAGACATGCTCGTTAGGTTAACTGGTGACTCTAAATTGTCTGTAGGTGTGAATGTGAGTGTGGCTGGTTGTCTGTCTCTATATGTCAGCTCTGTGATTGGCTGGAGAACAGTCCAGGGTGTGACCCCGCCTCTCGTCCAATGACAGCTCCTGAACGTGAAAAGCAGTATAGATAATGGCTGAAAGTTTTAAGCTGTAAGGATCAGATTTTATCCATTAATTCATTGCAGCATTGTAGATAATAATATCCTCTATAAAATGTAAATCAAACAGGATCATAAAGAGGAGCATCGTGTCTGTGTGTTCGGGTTTGAAGGAGGCGGAGCTGTGACTCCAGAAAGGAGCGTGATTTTTACCCATGTGCTGTTATCCAACGTTTAGAGTTTCAGTGTGTCTCACTCTCCCTCAGGCTGCCGTCTTATCACCACTGACTGTTAAAACCAATGAGCTGAGCTGTAATAGACCCACTAAAGCTTACAACCCTCTTTATTACAGCAGCGACTTTTGCACAATAAACCAAATGCTCCAAAACATCTCCCAACAGCAACGCTCTAATAAATTTCTTGGCAAATATTTGCTGCATCTGTCATCTCAGCGGTGTAAAGTTTTGACCCATGCTGTTAGCTGCTGATAATATGAACCATCTCCTCGTGCTGCTGCTGCCATTATGTCGACATAATTAGCTCTAACTAAATGCCTTAAATGCAGATATAAATGTAATGTATTTGTGTCTCTGTGCTTCATTAAACTTGTGTGGGCAGCACTCGGCTCCCTCAGAGGTTTGAACATCATCAAGCATCTGGTTAAAAGCTTCTCAACAGTTGAATTCACCGCAGCAGGAGAGCCTCTGGATATTGCTATCATGGCAGGGAGCATTATGTTCTTATTAGCATTCGGGATGGCAACAGAAGGAATCATTAGGACATTAAAACGGGTTGGCGGTGGAGGGAAATGCTGCAGGGCAGGATTTGCCTCCCACCCATCAGGAAAGATTTGCAAAACAATGGCCGCTCAGTCCAGAAATAAAAGTTTCCCGTCAAAGTGAAGAGAAGCCAAAAAAACTGCACGCACAGACTGAGTGTGATACTTCACACTTTCAGTCGGTTTAAACCTTTTTAAGTTGCCCGTGTTGGAAGAGCTGACGGTTTCCCAGCCCGGGGCTCCGTACCCTCAGCAGGGGTCGCAAGATAACAAAACAGGAAACAAAAAAAAACACATTTTCATTCTTCATTATGTGAGGTTACCACCTGGCTCAGGGTTTGTAACAAAGACGGAGGCCACACACAGATCACAAAGTCAAAATGATCTTTATTTAACTGAAATAATCAAGTTTGTTAAATAACTAAAATGTGAGTGTGAAGAATCAGCAAACCCAACAAAGGAAAAGGCTGAGGGGGGTCGCAGCAGAGGCCAGCTGAGAGAGAATCAGGATCTCAATCAGGCACACCTAAAAGCCTTTCAGAGGGTCCGACTCAGCCTAGTAGGTTTCAGCTGGAGACCCTCCCCGCTCCACCCACAAGCCAACTCCAACCAGACTGAGACAGGCAGAAGGGGAGCAAGAGGGAGGGGGTCCTCACAACACCCTGGAATATTTTCAGCTCTGCAAATGAACAGTGGAAACATAAATCAATAGAGGCTGCATACATCTGCTGTTATGACCCGGCTCGTGTGGGGAAACCAGGTGGCGTTGATAAATTAAAGTTTTTATTACAAAAGAAGTAAAATGGTGACACGACAATAAAAAGGTTAAGATATCTGAAAACCAAACTAATTAACACTTATTAACCAAAACAAACAGCACGCATAACCTTGTGTTTTTTTTAACTTAACTTACCTGTCTCGTTTTGGACGCCCCTCGGTTTGTCAGATATGAGAGCAGTTATCAGGTCAACAGGTGTTGCAGCGATGGAAGCGGGCAAGAGAAGTGGTTCAGATAGAAGTGATTGTACCCGACCTAAAAAGCCTCTGCATGTTTCTAATAAGCTCCACGAGCAGAAACGTGCTCAAACTAGGATCAATATTGGAGATGCTTTTGAAAAATGGAGAGAGGTTAGAACACAGAAAGGTTTACAGACCCATGCAGAGCTGGATAAACACTGAAGCTTCAGAGTCCACCACATGGTGACCTGAGTGAGCATGGACTCTAGAGAGGAGGGGGGGGGGGGAGACAGCTCTCTATGATGTTTAGAGTTTAGACTGCAGTACCCATTTTAAACACTAGGGGTCAGAGTTACATACTGCTCCTTTAAAAAATCCATGAGATGATCATGATGCAGAAATAATCAAACAGAACTCGACGTTTAAAAAGTGTTTTGTACTTTTTATTGAAGTTTTACGTCTTTATTTTGGGAAACTGTTAACATTTGTCTTCTCATAATGAAAATGTACATTTATCAATTTTCATAAAACGTCACATATACAGTACATCAAAATAAATACATCATCTGGTGGGGGGTTGATTGATCGGCCTGTTAACTACAGCTACTCTATTCACATTTCAACCTCCACATCTGCAACAGTGCATGTTTTTTTTCAGTTTCCTGTTTTCGATCATCAGCCGGGCGCGGACCTGGGGGACCCCTGAGGCCGCTTTATGACAGTCATCACTCGAACTACATGTGAGAAATAAGACCCCAGCACCTCCCCGGCCTGAGAGTCAGAGGTTTTGAAAACCATTAAACTACAGCTAACACCAGAGCTGGACCGGCTGCAGATGAAAAAACCTCCAAGGTGACCGCAGGCGGGGTGGGGGGGGGGGGAGTTCAGGGACAGGAGACAGCACCACATCCTGTGTCAGACTAGTTATCAAAGCCACCCTCCGTTATTTCCTCGCTGTTTTAATAATTTTAAAGCGACAGGTGGTGACCCCCCTCCTCTCTACCTCAACGTGTCCCCAAGAAACCCAAAAGTTTTATCCCCTTAAGATTTCAGTCCAGATTATTTGGCAGCTCCTTTGAATACCAACAGAGAGAGGGGAGTTTCTGCTTGTTCAGACAGACAAGGGTCGTCATGACAACAGAATGTTAAAATTCAAATACCATTTAAATCAGACGTTATCGAGACCTTGTGAAGAAACCACGACAACAAAAATAGAAGTCTAAAGGAAACCCAATATTGGGCCATTCCTTGATTTTCCATCCAGCCCTTTTCTTCCTCTTATCCGAGCTCCAAGCAAGGTTTTCCAGCTCCTCCTCCTATTGGATCCCGAGGCGTTCCCAGGCCAGGCCAGACAGGATATCTAATCCCTCCAGTGAGCTCTGGGTCTACCCCGGGGTCTCCTCCCAGTTGGGCATGCCAGGAAAACCTCCAAAGGGAGGCGACCAGGAGGATCCTGATCAGATACCTGAACCACCTCATACGGCTCCCCCTGAATGTCTAAGCTCCACCCCCTGAATGTCTAAGCTCCTCCCCCTCTCTCATAGGCTGAGCCCAGACACCCTCCAGAGGAAACTCATTTCAGACGCTTGTATCAGCACTCTTATTCTTTTGGTCACTACCCAAAGCTCATGACCCAGAGTTACTAAAACTCCTCCTCCACTTGGGGACAAAGACCCGCTCCCCACCTGGAGGGGCAGTCCACCATTTTCTTGCACACTGTCTCTAAATTGTACAAACACGTTGGACCATAACTCAAAACCTTTTCTTTGTCTTTAAGTGTTTAAAGTAGCAGCAGTTGAAGATGTTGTGTGAAACTAAATCCAGCTCTGAAAGAACAGCAAACATGGAAGTACGGGGCGCCTCCTGTGAGTCCTGTGTGTGTGTGTGTGTGTGTGTGTGTGTGTGTGTGTGTGTGTGTGTGTGTGTGTTAAGACATTTTAATCCAGCACAGGAGGGGGTGTGCACTGCTTCTGCTAACCATGAGAAAACAGCCGTCAGTAGTATTAAACGTGGAGTCTGAATCTAAACGATCGCAGCCTTTATTCTCCCTCCTGCTCTGACACATGTTTCAGGACTTTTTGCTTTAATTCCTTTGACAAAAAAAATACTAAAAAAAGAGCTTTGATGTCCCGATCCCTCCTGTTTCCTGTCCCCTGACTCCTCCCCCCTTCACTTCTTTTTCACATTTCACACCAAACATCTCCCCTTCTCTCACCACGTTTGATGATCTTTGGGTCTTTTTTCCCCCCCTCTGTCCTCCATCTCCAATCATCTCCCAGCGACACTGATCCACAAACACAGACTCTTCTGTCTCCTCCCACTTCCTGTTTTCTCTCTCTGATTTATCATCACGCCATGAGACTTGTTCGGCCAAAAGGAGGAGAGAACAGGATGGATCACGGCGTCTCCCGGGCAGAAGGGGCTGGACATCATCTGTTTGTATTTACAACGCCTCCTCCTGGACGGAGAAGGAGGGAGGAGGAGGGGGGCGAGGAGTTGGGAGGGGGGGCGGTCAGTCCTGGTTTAGAAATGTCTTTAAGTGAAGTTTTCTCATATCGATACTTCATATTCACGAGTGTCCTGCTGCAACATGTGAGAGAAGACAGGGGGCGCTGTTAGCATCGTGTATGCAGCGTGTGATTGGAGAATGAGCTGTGATGTCACTCACCCCTCCCGTCTCGTACAGCGGGTTGTCGAACTCGGTCTCCACGGTGATCTGTCGGTACGGGTGAGGGTAGATCAGAGGAAGCCTTAAGTTGGAGTGATACCGACATCTGACACACGGGAGGAGAGAAACACGATGCAGTTAAAACAATTTCAAAAAAATATTTTGTTACTTATGAGCAAATGTTCCCATGTTCAGGAATTTAACCCTTTAAATGCCAGAATCATGTAATCAAACTGGCATTTAAAGGGTTAAATTCCTGATAATTATTCAATATTTTATAGTTTTGAGCAGGGCTGAAGTTGTTTAAGAGATTTATGGAAAAAAAATAGAAAAAAATATCAATCTGTTCTATTTTTATAGCAGTTTTTGTAAATTGGACATTTTCGCCCTCCAATGTCCAAACAGGGAACTACATTTTAAATCTGATGCTACACAAAAACTAACAATGCATCAAAGTCAATATTTTGGATAATCTTTGACATATCCAAGACTGATTTAAAAAAACTCCCCCAGCCACCAAATATTTGTTATATGGAAAATAACAGTGACATCAAGTAATCAAACTGGCATTTAAAGGGTTAAATTCCTAAAAATGATTGAATGTTTGGTAGTTTTGAGCAGGGCTGAAGTTGTTTAAGAGATTTATGCAGAAAAAAGTAGAAAAAAATATCAATCTGTTCTATTTTTAGATCAGTTTTTGGAAGTGGACATTTTTGTCCTTAGGGACTTAAGAGGGTCGTAAATGAAACTGATGCCTGAGGGTTAAGACCTAATACATGTACGATGGATGCAGTATGCCCAAATACCTGGCTGAGAGAAATATGCAACGTGCTAACAAAGTTCTGTAGAGCGATAAACAATAAAAATGTTAGAGAGCAGAGCTTCTTCATGTATTTGCTGTTCTTAGTTTCATCAATGTTTCTACTGAATCTAAAATTAAATTGGCACCAACTAATCGGAGGAGCAGACAGTTAGCTTTAGCGTCATGTGGCTGCATCAACATGACCATCATGAGCGAGGCCTCCATCAAACAGGCGACGACGAGCAGCCAGATATCTCACCGTGTGACGTAGACGTAAACTCCTCCGAGCAGCACGGAGAGAAGAAGAACCAGGATGAAGATGGCGAGCGCTATGTTCCCTCCGTCCAGAGTGGAGCCTGCAGTCGCCTCGGCAACTGAGAGAAACAAAGAAATGCATAAAAACCGTCATGAAGAGAAGAAAAAAAAAGAAAAAAGAAGAAATGAAATCTGCAGCAGTTTGAGAGAGGGTCGCAAAGCAAACAGGGCGGAGCCTACAGGAGCACGGACAAACACAGACACAGAGGGGGGGTCACTGAGGCAGCCAGATGTTTGCAGATGCAGGCGGAGCAGACACACACAAACAGAGAAGTGCTTTTTTACACTTTGGCTTGCTGCAGAAAAACAAACAGTGTGGTCTTTTTTTTTTTCACAGCGACACACAGATTCACACTCACCTTCCAAAGCATGGTTGCCAAAGCAGTCATGGTTGGCTGCAAGACATCGTTCTGTCAGTCAGTGCACATGAAAAGTCACATCACGCATCATGTGGAGGTTCAATCTGGAGCTGCTTCGAGCTGACCGTTCACTAAACCCTGTGTTTCTGTATTTAATGCCTCTCACAGTGTCTGTTGTTTCTATGTGCCTGTGTTCTATGTGCCTGTGTTCTATGTGCCTGTGTTCTATGTGATTGTGTTCTATGTGCCTGTGTTCTATGTGCCTGTGTTCTATGTGATTGTGTTCTATGTGCCTGTGTTCTATGTGCCTGTGTTCTATGTGATTGTGTTCTATGTGATTGTGTTCTATGTGCCTGTGTTCTATGTGCCTGTGTTCTATGTGATTGTGTTCTATGTGATTGTGTTCTATGTGCCTGTGTTCTATGTGCCTGTGTTCTATGTGATTGTGTTCTATGTGCCTGTGTTCTATGTGCCTGTGTTCTATGTGCCTGTGTTCTATGTGATTGTGTTCTATGTGATTGTGTTCTATGTGATTGTGTTCTATGTGCCTGTGTTCTATGTGATTGTGTTCTATGTGCCTGTGTTCTATGTGATTGTGTTCTATGTGCCTGTGTTCTATGTGATTGTGTTCTATGTGCCTGTGTTCTATGTGATTGTGTTCTATGTGATTGTGTTCTATGTGATTGTGTTCTATGTGCCTGTGTTCTATGTGATTGTGTTCTATGTGCCTGTGTTCTATGTGCCTGTGTTCTATGTGATTGTTGTTTTTGTTTTTTCTTCTCATAGTTAATCTCACCTGGCTGCGAAACAAATTTCCCCTCGAGGACGATAAAAGTAAAGTTGAAGTTGAAACCCTGACTTTCACTTCACTGCACCGTCCAGGTTTCCTGACATCATCTCGTTATGTTCTGTTTCCGTCTGCAGGCCGACATCAGGGATTCAATTTCCCCTCAACAACTAGAATCCAACCGCGTCCAAGAAACCAACGTACTCGCTCAAATTTTTAGATTTAAAGATGAAAGGACGTGAAGACAACCGGACAAATCATCTCAATGATTGGACCGAGTTTTTTAAGAGTGGAGCGACAAACAATCCAGAAACGACTTTCTTTTTCCGTGCTGCATCGTTGTTTACAGTCCAATTAGCAAACTGAGAGTTACACACACTAAGATTTTTTTTTTCTCATAGTCCACTGCACAGCTCCTACATTGCACCTTTTGTACATTTTGTGTTTTTTATTTTTATTTTTTATATTTTACATTTTTAAATTCTATTTTATATATTGTAATATCTTCTTCTTCTGTATTATTTAAGTTGTTTCTAGTTCTGCTTTATTTCCTTGTTAATTGTTTAGCACCAATACACCAAGTCAAATTCCTTTATGTGTAAATGTACTTGGCAATAAACACAGATTCTGATTCTGATCCTGATTCTGATTCTGATTCTGATTCTGATTCTGAGAAGCATCTGTGAGATCAGATCGACAGTGCAGTAAAAAGTAGTGGAGCAGTGTCGGTCAAACAGCGGCCGTTTTCAACAGACTGTTGTCATGGAGACAGGACGGACGTGCAGCACGGGTCTGAAGTTTGCTGAATTAAAAACTTCATGATGCAGATTTATAAAAAGTAAAAGTGAAGCTTTGCCCTCGAGAGGAGAGAGAAAATAACTTTTAGTTTGTTTGTTTATTGAATGAAGTTCGGATCGATCGTTTGTGATGCATTCAAGGACGTCGGGAAATCTAACAACGGTTGGTTTTTGGAAAACAAAATCAAGCAGATTGTTCGGTTGAGTAGAAATGTTTGATCTAGAATGAGATTGAGATCATCAATACTTCAGATATCAGAACCTGGCGTGACAGTGAGGTGCTTGTTGAGCTTTCTTTTTTAAGTGAACGGTCGTTAGCGTGCACTGTGGCATGATCAATCCGTATCAACGAGCAGGAGGCAAAAAAAACGTGTTTTACAAACGTTGTGTTCATGCATGAATATAAAGTTACAAACGACAGGGAGTGTTTCATTCCAAACACACATTCAAAAAAAAAAAAAAAAACTTCTGCAAACTTCTCACCCCTGCAGAGAGGAAGTGGTCCGCTCCAGAACGACGGGTTCCCCAGGATGCACTTTATAGCCACCTCCCCGATGAGCTCGTAACCTTGGTAACAAACGAAGGTGAGCGACTCTGCTGGCAGGTAGAGCCTCTTGGACAGGATCTGGTAGCCGTTGTCAGGGAGACCGGGGTTTTCACAGGAAACAGAATCCTCAGCTGGATGGATGAGGGTAAAGAAAAAGAAAGAAGGGTTTTTTGTGTCATGCTGGACTGACAGGTTTGACGGGCTGCTGCTGAGGTGACATGACTCATGGATAATCTCCGCCCCCTCCTCCAGGTGGCTGAGGGCTGATTGGTACGCTGCATTAGCTCTGAATTAACATATCAAACACTTTGCATGAACATTAATATCCCTGAAAACACTCTCTCTCTCACTCACACACACACACACACACACACACACACACACACTGTCAGTCCTGAAGATGAGGCCTCGGCTCTGGCATGCAGAGACGCTGTGATCTGTGTCAGCAGAGAGGAAAGAGAGAGAGCCAGGACGCTTTTCTGTGCAAGAAATCACAGAAACCCACTCATGTAACTTCACACAGCTACAGAGAGAGAGAGAGAGAGAGAGAGAGAGAGAGAGAGAGAGAGAGAGAGAGAGAGAGAGAGAGAGAGCCCTTCATCTTCACTTAACCACCATGTGTAACCGTCTTTCCTGACGTCAAGCTCCTGAATTCAAAGTGCTGATAAATCCACCGGTGAACCCCGGGACTCTCTCAGCCCCCGAGCTGGATGAAACAAAAAACCCCTCCTGTGTTTTTCATACTTCAGCACTCTCTCTCTCTCTGATACTCACTGACGCAGTGAGGGAGGCGAGACGTCCACACGGGGGTCCCCGGTTCGCGTCCGTAGCAGGTGATGGTGGCGCCGCCCTGCAGAATGAAGCCAGGGTTGCAGCTGTACTGAATGGTCGTCCCCACTAAGAGTTTGGGGTCGGACAGAGACCGGGTGGAGTGCTCCACATGGCCGGGGTCTGAACAGTACATGACTGAGAGGAAGAGGAGACACAGTTTGAGGATTATGTGGAGAAAAGCAGGTTTTTTCATTTTTACTTCTTTAAAACACTTTGAGGTGGAAACGACTTGAAGATGCCAAAAGTTTTTAAATTGCTCCAGTGGATCACTACGACACACAAAATAAAGCTCCAGTGAGGAACTTGCTGTTGGTGTCTGAGCTCTTGGACTTCCCACTTTAGCTCGGACAACTGGTTCTCCATCCTTTAAACTGGCATTTAAAGGGTTAAATTCCTGATAATTATTCAATATTTGATAGTTTTGAGCAGGGCTGGAATTGTTTAAGAGATTTAT
>NC_083628.1:792755-837755 GCF_963584025.1 Labrus mixtus
GAGAGAGAGAGAGAGAGAGAGAGAGACAGAGAGAGAGAGAGAGAGCAGCGGCTGGTATCATCGTCTCAGGACACGTTAGCATCGTTAGCATGACTCAGACAGCGTGGGCGGCGAGATGACCTCAGAGGCTAAACGCTGCATCGTCTGCAGGCCAAGTGTTTAACGGGCTGTAAACGAGGCCGTGTTTTCACCGCCCTGCAGACACACACACACACACACACACACACACACACACACACACACACACACACACACACACACACACACACACACACACACACACACACACACACACACACACACACGCCGGTGTTGCTCCATCCGTCTGATAGTTTGATGTGATTGACCTTTTTTGTGTCAAGCTGAATGTTTTAAAAGCTGCAGACTTTGTTGTATACATTCTGTTTTCATTGGATCTGTAACATCCTGACACATGACTTATAAAGAACAGTTTTCTGCTTTTCTCCCTTCATAATGAAACCTGTAAAAGTTCTGATATAAAGTCACTTTGGAACGAGTTATTCTGACTTTTCAAACTTGTTTTCTGTCGAGCATATTAAAGATCTGCTTCATTTGATCCACTAAAAAAACTCTCTTGCTTTCATAACATGCCGGCGTGATCAGTGCGATGTGCCTTTCATGGGCTTACCCACTCAGCATTAAGAGGTCTTCATTTGGCTCTCGACTCGAGCCAGAGCCGATTTCAAAATCCTCTTTCTGACTTACAAGACTTAAAAATGGATTGGCTCTCCTTACATCTCCAGTCGTATTAATCTGAACACTCCTACACATCCTTTACTTGATGCTCGTTATTTAAAATTTTCCTAAATTTAACAAACATATTAAGAACTCTCCTGCAGGGGCCACCACTCGAATCCGTCTCGTTCTTAAACTCAAGCATGGAGGAAACGTTCAAACTGTGAGCCACCAGACGGGGTGACCGGGTGTCCCCGCTTTGTGCAGGACTGCACAGCGTTTTCATCACTGGCCCCGCCTCCTGCAAACTGAGACGATTTGGTTGGCTCTAGTTTTCAAAAAGTGAAGGACAGTCGCCTTTTTAAAACCTGTTTTCTTTTTTTGTGCCTTTAATGTAGAGATAGGAGTGTGGATAGAGCCGGAAACCAGGGAGAGAGAGAGAGTGGAAAGGAGCCACAGGCTGGACTCGAACCCGGGCCGCCCGCCTGAAGGACCACAGCGCCACATAAAACCTGTTTTCTTATCCGACGGCTGTGCAGAAAGAAAGAGAAGGCGATCACCATGGCCTGAATCAGAAGTCAATCAATCAGCACAGCCGAGTGGCCAATGGCTCACCTTCCTTGTTGCCTAGGTTACGACCTACTGTTAAAAAAACAAAGACCTGAGCTACTGGGGTGGAACATGAAGGAAACTAGACGCAGCTACAACAAAGTTTTGGAAGGTGTTGACTCTCGGGTGAGAAGGTGTAAGGTGATTTTTTTAAACATGTATGGAGGAGAGGAGGACTCACAGAAACGCCCGGCTCATAAAGTGAAATCTATGGAAACATTAGAAACCAGATAACGATTGGCCAACAGAGAAAGTGAGAATAACTGAACGCTGACCACTCTGAGCATCACTCATAGTCCTACAGGACAGCAGACCTTGGCTCCGCCCCCTTTTTACAGACTCAGAGATCGCAAAAAAAATTAACTAGGGTTCTTTGGACTTTATATCGATATCTAAAGTATCTCTCTGCATCGCGGTCACAGGTCCCACATTGTCCCGTATCAACAAACTCTTTCACATACAAACATACACTTTTTTATTTTTTATATTCAGGTCTAATTACAGATTTTTTTCCTCAACTGTTTAAAGGTTCTTGTTTAAATCTCACATATATTTTTATCCCTGCACAGGTTATGTACATTTATTGTATAAATCTATTTTTAATTGCACAGTTTAAGTTTGATTCATCTAGGGGTATTCTTTAAATCTTTATTTCAGGTTAATATATATGTATGTATATATATTTTGTAGTTAATTTGTAACAAATGTTTCATGTCATGTACGTCTTTGTAACCTGCTACTGGATGCTTTGAATTTCCCTCAGGATCAATAAAGTATCTATCTATCTATCTATCTATCTCTCTCTCTCTATATATTTATCTCTCTATCTATCTATCTATCTAGTCTGTCGGCATCTCGTCACTCTGGCCTCCAGGATGAAATGTAAGATGCATAAAGTTTTAAAACTTTGCTCCAATCTCTGTCTTTGAATTCAAATCAAAGTTTCTGAGACTTGAATGAAGGAGAGAAAAAAGATTCATCAGAGTTCAGAGTCATGACGAGGGCAGAACAGAGAGCTTATCAGCATGCTCTCTCATGTTGTCACGTTGTTGGATTTAATGGTTCAGTTTGAGAAAACTAGAGAAATATCAATAGGCTCATGTAGATGGGGGGGGGGGGGGGTTGCTGGACACTCACAGCTCCATGCATACATTTTTAATGATAACATTCAGTCCCGGGATCTGAAGTATCTGGATGTTTGTGTCGTGTATTTTTCACTCACAGTTGCACATCGAGCAGCACCCGTTTGTCCTCCCCGACGTGGATCCTCCAGCTGCAGTCCTCTCCCTCTCCGTACCACTCGGGCCAGTTTGGAGACAGGATCACTCCTCCGGGGCCGCTCAGGTCTCCTCCACACTGAGCTGCAGAGAGACAGGAGGACGGATCCAAGGACGAGGAACAAGAGGGAGTAAAGGTCAGAAATAAGGGGATTTAAACTCAGGGTTGGTCATTTCCTCCAGATTCCACTTTTTAAGATTCTGGTGTAAATTGTCTTTAGGTCCTGACAGAAATTAATAACTCAGGTTCTCTGAAAAAGGAACAAAGAAAATCATCTGTATCAGTTTGTAAACCTGTAAAAACTTCAACCAATGTCTGCCACGAGGTACCAATCTGATGAACCAATCAGACGCCTCCCTGTCTCCCTGCTCGCTCTCTACCTCTTGGCGTGCTCTAGCTCACACTCAAAGCATGAGCTGAGGTCCGCTTCTGGAGGAACGGCGCTTGTGCATGTAAGTGAGGGGGCGTGGCTTATGAGGGAGCACAGAGGGGAGGGTGCACAGAGGGGAGGGTGCACAGAGGGGAGGGTGCACAGAGGGGAGGGTCCACAGAGGGGAGGGTGCAGATGGAGCACTGAGGGAATGCTACTTTCAAAATCATGCTAGTTTTTGAAAATGACCAACCCTGCCTTTAAAGGAACAGTATGCAGCAGAAATGTTTGGGTTTGGGGGGATTTTGTGCCCACTAAAGGTTTCTGTGTCGGAAGGAACTTATCGTGCTGTTACGAAATGCTGTTATTAGAAAACGTGCATCATGACTCTGCTAGCGGGTAAGCCTATAGTTAGCCAACTGTTAGCATGTGGAGTATGACGTCGACAGGCCGTGTACTCACCTTTGCACAGCGGCTCTGTGTCGTTCCAGTACGGATCTCTGGCGCTGATGCACTCGATCACGGGCGGGCCTTGCTCCAGAGCGTGACCCGCGTCGCAGGTGAACGTGACCACGGCGCCGACCCCGTACAGCGGGTCGGTGGTTGTGAAGTTCCCGTTCTGGAGGTACGGCTCGTAGCAGTGGCCGCGCTCGAACGCTGGAGGAGGAAATGAGAGAAAAACTAATGAAAAACAGAACAGCCTCATTAAAGTCGCAGCATGTTTTTTTTTCTCTTTTTTTCACACCTCTTTTGTAATTTCCACAAACAGATGCCGAGATGATTAGACGCTTCTCCCTTAAAAACTATAATCACAGATTGTCCTTTAATCTTGTTTCTTAGTCTCTAAAATTATTCTTTGCTCTCATTTTCTCCTCTCTGATGAGGATAAACATGCTGGAGGGGATCTTTGCATCCCTCCACTAAAACCGACAGTGCCAGAAACTCTGAAAGCTCAGCTCAGATTATGTTGGACACACAGCCCACTTCCTTTGCTTTGCAGCCAGAATCAGCTTGGCAGCACACGATGTAAGCAGAAACATAGAGCCCTGAAAGCCTCTTATTTGTTTACGTCTCAGTGATTACGCTGTAATTATAGAATATGACAATACATGGAAAGATGTGCAGCTGAAATACACGTTTTCTATCTTTGTGTGGGATCAGATCTGGAGTGTCTTCAAACCTTCATATCGGATGTTGAATCCCATGTTGTGGTTCGGCTGATCGGTGATGAACTGGATCCTCACAGCCGGACCCTCGCTGATCACTCCCTCGAAGGGTATCTGTCCCCCCCGACCCGAGTCGAACAGAACCACAGAGCCGGCGTCCAGCCCGCTCCACAGCACCAGCCTGCAGGGAAACACTCTGTGAGTGCATGTGCAGGATTATGCATAAAAATGTCTCAGTTCAAGTTTCTCAGACGGGAGAATTTTCCTGATTTGTCTTTGAATATATTTGTGATAATAATTTAGAAGCTTTGTGAAGGTGTTGTCAGTTTCAGCTCTGGACCAAACAAAGAATCTATTAAAGGAGAATATAATCAGGAGTGGTGCAGCAGATCACAAATCTGAAGGTTCAGATCACAGCACTGATTGGATCGCTTTTCAGGTTGGCCAATTAAACAAACATTTCCGATATAACTTTTCTCCTCCTCTGCTAGCCTCAAACTACAAAATGCATCTTGAAGGAACTCTATTCCCAGGTTCTGCCAACGAATCAGAGTGAAGCATGGAGCAAAGCTGTAGGACACGCCCACCAGGAAGCTCACTCAAATTTCCCCGCGACTGCAAACTTTTCCATTTCAACACTCAGTGATAAATAAACTGGGACAAAGACAGTAGCCCAATTAAACACCCTAATCGAGCGATAACTCCCTTTATCTCAAGATGTGCATGCAAATATATGATTATTATGGATTGTTTGGCAGAATTGTTCTTATTTTTCTTAGCATGCCAAAAATCTGGTCAGCCCTGACTTTGAGAAAATGTTGTAAAAACCCTTTAAAACCTGCTGAGTCAGGCCCCTCCTACCTGTCGGTGGGTCCCAGAGCGAGCCTCTCCAGGTGGAGGTGCAGCCTCTGGTCCTTGGGGGCCTCCAGAGACCAGGAACAGGAGCGGTCCTGGGTGGCGTTGGGCCCGTGGTGAGGAGACGGAGACAGCACCCGCCCTACTGTGGCGTTCTTCAGCGTGCCTCCACACAGAGCTGCAGAGAGGGGGAGACACTGAGGGTCACGTCGCTCCATTCAGAGACACAAAGAGGTCGTTCAGCGTGCAGCACTTTGACACACCGACTCGCTATGAGGAGAGGAAATACTCTTCTTCTTTTTGGATTACAAGTTCACTGAATATTGGAAACTAACAAGAAAGGAAGTTCGTTGGAAGTTTGTTTCCCCCCCGGTGGTGGAATGAACTTCCAAACTCCATGTGATCTGCAGAGTCCCTCTGCACCTTTAAGAAAAAGCTAAAGACCCAGCTCTTTCATGAATACCTACTAACTTAATGATGATGGTCTCCATATTATTGATGATGATGATGGTAATGACGATGGTTTTTGTTTGATAACGACGACTTATAAGATGGTTTCTATACTGATTAGAGCTCTCAAGAACTGCCCTCAATGTTGTGCTTTGCCTCTGGTCACTTCCTGTCAGCACCTGTGTGTCCAATCAGACTCAAAGCTGATCGTTTGCTCTTACTGACATTGTTCCCTTTTTTCTAGATCCTTGCTTGTGTTGTTCTTACTCTCTGATGTACGTCGCTTTGGAGAAAAGAGTCTGCAGAGTGAATTGTAGAATTGTAGAAGAAAACATGTTGAGGTGTCTTATAAAAGTTAAAGATAACTTTATTAAATATTAAAGAAAACAAAAAGTAATTGAGTTACGACGAGTTGGTTCACTGTCAGCTGATATGATGAGATCATTTCACATTTCCAAACAGTTTTTTGTTTGGCTTTTATTTTGATTGATTTATTTCTTGGCTGCAGAAGGTCCGCAGTCTGCAGGCTCTGAATCCAACAGACAAGGGGAAGAACTCAGTTTCCCTACATTGCACCTTTTTTTTAAATATTTAATATTTTTAAATTCTATTTTATATATTGTAATATCTTCTTATTCTATATTATTTAAGTTGTTGCTAGTTCTGCTTTATTTCCCTGTTAATTGTTTAGCACCAAGTCAAATTCATTGTATGTGTAAATGTATTTGGCAATAAACCCAGATTCTGATTCTGATCCTGATTCTGATTCTGATTCTGATTCTGATTCTGATTCCTTGATTAAAAACCTGCGCTCTAGTTGGACCTTCTTTGTGGCACTCACCTCTACAGGTGGGCACTTTCCCGCTCCACACGGGCAGGGAGGCGTTGAGGCAGGTGAGCAGCGTCTCCCCCTGCAGGTGGTAACCCATGTGACAGTGAAAGCGGGCGACGCCTCCTGGCAGCAGGTCCAGCACGGACACCTCCCCGTAGTGAGGCCTCTTGGGCAGCGCGCAGCTGAGTCTGAAGACTGAACACAAAAACAGAGACAGCAGGGAGGAGGCGGTTAAGATACAAATACAATAACTGAATGCTTTAGTCACTATTACTGCTATTATTACTTTAACCAATTAAATGGTTTTACAGCTACATTATTTAAGATTCTGCACTAATGCTGCCTTCTATAACACCCACTGCAAAGAGAATACTACTATCAGTGTAATCATTAATAATTTATTATTTCCATGATCAGCATCCGTTTCATGAACCCCCACTGCATCATTATCGTATGTAGGCTTATATATATAAATTATAAAAATGCTGATTCTGATATTTACATAGCAGGCATTTTACTAAATAATAGATCAAACATGAGACTATCAGAAATAAAGGTCCAGTCAGTGAGATGTGTAGAGAGTGAGATGATAAAGGTATCTTACTATCTGATCATTAAGGAAACATGTTGAAGTGCTGGCTTCTCTGACAACAATGCAGCAGCCAGTATGTCCTCCTTCTAACTTTAGATTCTGCTCCTGAATGCTCTGGATTTGTTTGGACCAGAGAAGGTAGGCGCTTTTAAGACCCCCCCCCCCACGGCTGTTTTGGACGCCCCTCAGTTTGCCAGATATGAGAGCAGTTATCAGGTCAACAGGTGTTGCAGCGATGGAAGCGGGCAAGAGAAGTGGTTCAGATAGAAGTGATTGTACCCGACCTAAAAAGCCTCTGCATGTTTCTAATAAGCTCCACGAGCAGAAACGTGCTCAAACTAGGATCAATATTGGAGATGCTTTTGAAAAATGGAGAGAGGTTAGAACACAGAAAGGTTTACAGACCCATGCAGAGCTGGATAAACACTGAAGCTTCAGAGTCCACCACATGGTGACCTGTGTGAGCATCGGGGGGGGGGGAGAGCTCTCTACAATGTTTAGAATCTGGACTGCAGTACCCATTTTAAACACTAGGGGTCTGAGTTACATACTGCTCCTTTAATCACCAGCCTGTTAGTTTATAAAATAATTAATATTCAACATTCTGTGTGTAAATTGAGCTAAATCAAAGGAAGCCTGGGTAAATATAGAGTAGAGTAAAGACTTCCTAAAAAAGAGAGTGAAGTCAAACTCCCTCTGGGTTTGTTGTTTTGAGCGCTGTGTTCACACTTATGGGACTTGATGTAAATATTCTGTGTGATCCAGACTGAACATTTACAGTAAGACATCAAAGTCACAAAATAACAACAAACAAACAGAAACAGCAGCTGACTGTCGACTGCCTCGTTCTGAACGGTAAAATTACTGTTTTTGTCGGCTGGCTTTGAAGAGAGCGATTTAACAGCTGTTTCTGTTGTAGTTGTTTTTTTAAAGGGATTATTCCTCAACAAAAAGGTTTATCTCTGCAGGAATCTTCTCTATTCATTTGTCAGACAGTTTTAAACAGGAATCCCACTTCCTGTGAAGGATCTGGACGTCTGGAGATCCACCCTCGAGGTCGACGTCTTTGTTTCTAGTCTTTTTTTTTTGACGGCCACTCGAGAAATCAAAACCCCCTCAGGTGAATGTAAATTGAATAATCGTTATGATATTTATAAGCTCCTTAAGCTGTGACGGATATTCAACCTTGTCTTTTTTAAGTTGTCTGTGTTCTTCTTCTCATTCCCTTAACGCTGTTTTTCACACCTCGTCTTAAACGTATCTCCGTCTGCAAAGCGGTTTAATCTCCATCAGCACGACGCCGCTACCTGCAGCTGACGTAACAGGATTAGATGACTTTGATAAATGGCACAGGTGGGTCTTAACACTCTGATGCCTTCCTCCTCTGCAGTCCTCATCATATCCATTTCAGACTGCTGGCACGACCAAGCATGCCCACACACACACACAATCAACACACAGAAACACACACACACAATCAACACACAGAAACACACACACACAAACAACACACAGAAACACACACACACAATCAACACACAGAAACACACACACACAATCAACACACAGAAACACACACACACAAACAACACACAGAAACACACACACACAAACAACACACAGAAACACACACACACAAACAACACACAGAAACACACACACACGCTCTATACAAACTCAGGTATTCTCGGCCCCTAATGAGATGAGAGCCAATTAATCAGAGCTCTAATCAGCTAATTCAAACGACAGATTCAATCACCGTGCTAAGTGATTAGATGAGAAGATTTTTGATGATGTAATTAGCATGTAAAGAGAGAACAAACAGCCCCTGTGGACCGCCGTGAAGAACGCCATGTTTTGAATTTACACGGCGTGTTTATGCATGTGTAAATATTCAATGTTTGTGTGTTTTGCCGACTCACTCTGATAGTGCAGCTGGAAGAAGCCCACGTTCCCGTCCAGAGCGGAGCGGTAGTAGACGGACAGCGTGTTGGTGGGGCTGCGGATCACCTGACCTTCCACCAGCAGCGTGTGGTTGGCGAGGACCAGCAGGGCGCCGCGTTCATCCGCACCCCTGATGGAGAGCTGCTCGCCCTCCGACAGGTTCACACTCTTTACCTGAATGGAAAGAAGTACTCTTATTATTCCAGGTACAGGGCGCCACAGGAAGGAGTTCTTAAACCAGGAAGTGAGTTAGCATTTTAGCGCCACATGGTCGTTTGGGTTAGGGTAGGGTTTTTTTTTTAACAGGTCGGTGGTTAGATTCCTGAAGTAAGATCTGTGGTTAACACAAGCATGCGAGATGTTTGTGTTTTGTTGTACAACATTAAACACGTTCCTGAACAACCCCCACTTGTGAAGTTTTTACGTGTCCTTAACAACGTTGCTAACAAGTGGCTAAATGAAACTACAGTTCGGTTGTCGGGGACATTAAACGCCATTATCTCTATTTGAAGTTACAATTAGACACGAGGTCTCCTGTAGGTTAAACTTTTGGGTTAAGGCAAAGGTTTGGTTAATGAACAATTTATTAGGCTACGGTGTCACTAGCTAGCCAAAACCGCTAGTTAGCTAAAACCGCTAGTTAGCATGTCGTAGACATCCAGACGCATAGTGGTGGTTGACGTTGAAGCCTTGCGACCACGAAGTCGTTCGCTTGTAGCATAACGTTAGCTTGCATTAACGCTTCAAACATCATAAAAGCGGTGTTCATTTTGATTTGTGAAGATTATCTTTCTGAACCAAACTCGAACGCATCATAAACGTGTGTTTGCCAGAGAGCTTATTTTCTGCAATGATCCAAAATCAGATGCAAAAACCCCATAGGCGGTTTTTAGAATGACCCCATGGCGATGCTAACTTCCTGGTTGTTCTGCAAAAATATGTATTTTTTTCCCCTCTCTGTAGTCACCAATCTCATCAAACTCCAAATTGTCTCAAAAAGTCACTTGAGGGAAGAATGTGGAGGCTGTGTGTGACACGTGCTCAGCTTGAAGGAATAAAATAAGTCCATTCTTCTTCCAGTTTGATCCATTTATTTACTGAATTCCCGATCATTTTACCCAGGATATAAAACTGCGATCCATCGTGTCCACAAACAAAAAAACAAACAAAAGGTTTCCATTTTATACGATCAGGGTCAGCAATCCTGTCCCGATTCCTCTCCATTGGTTTCAAAAGCAAATATTAAGCACACAGAGTTTTCCAAAACACTCCTAGAGGTCGTAACCGAGGGAAGTGGACGTTAACTCCCGTAACTTAGCAACAAAAGTGACGTTGCCAGAGCAAACAACGGCGTCGGTTTCTTAACTGTGGTACAACATATCTGTTGAGCACAAAGAAAAAGTTAATCTGAGAGGAAGAAAGCAAAAGAATATCGGAACCAATAACTTCAAAACATTTTAAAAAATGAGGCTACAACATCCCGAGTCTTTGTTTAAAGTGTAAAAGTATTAGCATCTAAACATTTTTAACGTATTAGACTGAAGAAACAAAAGCTCACGTAGAGGTGTGTGGATATAACAAGGGATGAATGTGGAGGAAAATATGTAGATTGTTTTCTCCCTTAATCTCATTTATTTCAAATGTGGGAGCAGTTCCAGTTCCTGGCTTTGGGATTTCAGTTAGCACCATGATGTCGAATAAAAGACCAGAAAAAAAACACAACAACAGTACAAACCGAGTCTTTACGAGTTCTAACACGTTGGAGAGGAGCAGAGCTCATTTTGTCAGGGACTTTGGTAATATATGAAATCTGTGTGCCGTGCCAATAAAACTGTCACTTCCAGTGAACCGCAATTAAATCCACAGTGTGTGTGTGAGTGTGCTTGTTTTGCTACCTTTGCGAGGACCATCCAAGTTGTTTTTAACATTTTAATGAGGACCCTCCTGCTTTGTCTTCATCTGAGGGTTAGAGTTTAGTTCAGTGAGGCTCTTTTCAAACCTACGGCTCGTTTGCTCTCCGTAGGTAAACAAATGGCATGCGTTCTTATCACGCATTGCATTGTGGGATGCCACCAGGACGCTATTTAGCTTGTTACCCTAACTTGGAGCAGCGAGGAGGTCAAATATCTCATCGACATTTGGGCAGATGAACATATCTGTCAAATGTTGGATTACCACTAAGTTGAAAAACTTGTGAATCAGCGCACGAACGAGAGGGGCTTCGATTGCTCTGCAGGTGTTACGGTTTAATCTGTGACCCTGATAACAACCGAATACCTCTGAGGCTGTTTGATGAAATGTCTTCCTTTAATACACATCTGCTGAGTTCATTTTGATAAATAATGAAAAAATAAAAAAGAGGAATTCACGATGACTCTTACTGTTTTCATGCAGCTGAAGGTCATCAGTTAACACGGTCACTCTTTAAGCCGTAACACCTGTTAGCAGTGTCTGCAAAGAAACTCCAACAGGGTCATATGAAGTTATGAGACAAGACCAGATTTTCTAACTTCTGCTTGGTCCTTTGGTTGGGCAGCCCGGGTTCAGGTCTGACCTGTGGTGGATCCTTTTCCTGCATATCTGCCCCCTCCCCATCAAATGCAAGAGGGATATGTGTGGTTTTTTTTAAAATCTCAACAGCTGTGAAGTCATGCCAATGAAGACTTTTATAGAAGCAGCACCAGCAGCTGCCACCAGGGGGCAGAGTTTAACCTGGGATCAGATCACTGGTCCTCTAACGGACAAAAACAAACAGACACAAACACACAGCAGCACTCTCCAACAACAACATGATGTCCAGCATGATAAACAGAGACCCTGCAAACACTGTGTGTGTGTGTGTGTGTGTGTGTGTGTGTGTGTGTGTGTGTGTGTGTGTGTGTGTGTGTGTGTTCAGTACTGGCATGCTGCAGATGTTTCTACCTGCAGCTCCACTCCGTAGCCGGTGTACACCGTCACTGTGTAGGTGCAGTGCAGGTAGGTGGTGTCGGGCAGAGGGGGGTCATCAGACGAGTCGATGTACCCCTCTGGGTCGGAGAAATTCACCATGCAGCTCGACAAAGCTGCAGAGGAGAGAGCAGAGGAGGAGTTGATTTCTGCAGCCACCGAATTGTTTTCCTCATCCCTGCCTTGTAATCTCTTTAAAGCGAGCACCGACTGGAAAAGTCATTGGAAATCCCCCGCTGTGTTTTAATTAATGACGGAAATTACAGGGATCAAAAAAACGGCTGCACAGCGAGGACTCCCGGCTGTTAACGGTGACATGAGATAAATAATGACATCCTCTCCAGAGGCTTTGATCAGCGGTGAGTGAACGATTCAGATCCTAGACGTAATACAACGTTTAAAAAAAAAGAAATCTCAACTTAATCATCAAACAAAAGCACTGATGAGGAATTTATTCAAGCATGATGCTGCTCTTTTTAAATCTCGGCCGTCAAATGGAAGAATAATGAAACCGCTGCAGTAGATCGTCCACGCCTGCAGCTTTGAAACAGGCTGTAAAGGCTGTGATGTCATCCTCGATTTCAAACGCTCGCGATGGGGTCAGCCCTATGTTCCCAGATTTCTAAGATTTTTCTTAAAATTAGGCGCTATGTTCCTTTCTCAAAATTAAACCCTATGTTCCCAGATTTCTAAGATTTTTCTTAAAATTAGGCGCTATGTTCCTTTCTCAAAATTAAACCCTATGTTCCCACATTTCTAGTAAAATTTCAAAATGAGGTCTTGTGTTCAATTTAAGCCCTGTCCTCCCACAAGACTTTTTAGAAGCACTTTATAGTAAATGAATGAGTAATTTTATTTCGATCTGCAGCAGCAGAAATCGTCACAATCACAATCATTACAAGAAAAAATAAAACAGGCTGATGGAAAAGGGTTTCGGCTGAAGCAGAGCTTATAGATGCCGAACCCTTGTTTTCATAAAATCTTAGAACTGTGGGAACATCGGCACGCTCCCCTCGCGATCAACGTACGACCTCTAAAACTTCTTGTTTTTTTGCCACTGACAGACTCAGATTGTGCAAGTGTCTTAAAGGTCCCATATTCTTCTTTTTCTGGTTTTATATGCTCTTTAGTGTGTTTTCAAAGTGTCCTGTGCTTGTTTAGACACATCTATGTGCAAAAATTCAAAGTCTGCGGAAACGTGGCTTCTCCTACGTCCTCCTGTTAGCTGCAGCATTAGCTGAATGTAACGCTCGGTTCTAGCCCCCCACTGATCTAAGCCCATTGGCTCGTTGTGGCAAGCCCTGCAGTTCATGTTGCACGCCCGTTAACTTCTGTAGCACGCCCACAGTATGCCGTAGCCTGCGGTAGCACAGTAGTGCTAAGGTGCTAATGTTTTTGCTCCCCTCGGAGCCAAAGTGGCTGCATTCCCAATATGGTAAAAGGGGCGTGACATTTCCAAGAACCGTGCTGAGCGACTGGCCAATTACAGCAGAGCCGACAGGCCGACCAATCAGATCAGACTTGGCACACGTGGGGACTCTGAACGTGGGCACTTCAGAGCCTTAGAGAGAGAGTCAGAAGAGAGCCGGTGCATGGAGCGACAGAACATGAAAACAGACACTTTTTTATAACTTTATCTATTGTGAACATACTTTGGTAGATACATAGATTAAATATATGAACCCCAAAAAGGGCAGAATATGACCTCTTTAACAACGTTACAGACATGATCCCAGCACATGAAGAGCTTTTCCTTCAAGATGATGTTTTGAGCCCAAAAAAATAAAACAGCCGCTAAAATCGCTCTCCTAAAAGCCACCGGACTCCATTGAGGAAAAACAGAACTTTTAGCCTGCAGACACGGTCGAGTTGGTGGTCTATCGATGCCTGAGTCAGTCATTTGTTTGTGTTATTTTTGTTTTGCAGCAGTATTGTGTTGTAGCTGAACTTACTAATTAAAACACTGAATTCAAAAAACAACACAAACAAAGACACCAAAAGTGAAATTACTGTTTTTGTAAGTGGAGTTTAGTGTCTTTGGAGAGACTGCTGAACTTCCTGTTTCTGGTTAGTCGAACATATGTTACATCCTCTACCAATCAGAAGTCAGTTGGTAATTGTGGTATGTACCTTTAAGACATACTGTGTTGCTAAGTTACCAGAGGAGCGTGTGTTTGTTTAACCCTCAGAGTTTGTTTGAGTGGCGCTTCTGCAATGGATTGATGTCTGTAATCGAGTTCCTATATTTCCTTTTTCCTCTCGACTCATCAGTATCGTGAGGCTTCATGTTGACGTCGTAATAATGATGACAGACATGAAAAACTGTGTTTGTGTAAAAGCCTCACTTTGCCTTTTTTTTTGTCTTGAATCAGATTTAAGTTGTGCATTTTTTCATACTTTGCTATTTTAAGGAAGGCTTACAAACTTTGCGATCACTACTCATACCTGGAGGAGGTGTTCCTGTCTCTGTGTCCACATCCGGCATCGTGCCCACAGTGGTAATCTCGGCCTCCAGCTCCGGCGTGTGTGTCTGTGTGTGCGGCGGCGGGGAGTGTGTGTCTGTAGGCGGAGGCTCTGTTGGATCGCTGCCCGGGCCTGACGCTGCAGCTGATGCTGGGGGTTTTACTCTCCTCAGTAATCCCCCGCCTTCACGCTCCGGGGAGCTGACACTGAGTCCTCTGCCCAGAAGAGGGAGCAGGTTCTGGGGCAGAGAGGAGGGCAGGATGTCCCCTTTCTGGGAGACAAGTCTTCCTTTTTGAGTGAGCACTGTGTGCAGCAAACCTCCAGCTAATGCACCGGAGGTTTTGGCTTTGGGGCTGTTTTCCTTTGTGCTCCCCGGTGTTGCCACTGGAGATTGGGCAGAGGGGCCGGCAGTGGGGACTTCTTTATCTGGAAGGAGAGAAAGAGGAGAGAAATCTTTGAAAAATGCCCCCGAGAGCTCGACTTTGGGTGGCTCTATCACCGTCCAGCTGGGCTTATCAGGGAGAGGGGTTATCTGGAGCCTGCACAGCTGAAGCCCAGTCGAGCTTACCTCCATTCTTCAAGCACACACACAACATACAGATAGTGCACATACACACACACACACGATGTAAGACAGTGTCACAGAGAGACAGGGCAGTTAAGCATGACAGGAGCAAAGAGAAGGGGGGGAGAGAAAGTAAAAAAAAAGAAGAAGAAATGCAAAGACAGGCAAACTGCTCTGCCGTGCATGCTAAAACGCCATCTCCAGCAGCTTAGTTCAAAAACAGCACAGAGCAGCATTTACACACACACACACACACACACACACACACACACACACACACACACACACACACACACACACACTGTCTTCTTGCCTGCATACTTTACGGTCCACTTGCACAACAAGCAGCAGAAACACACACACACACTGACGGAGCCCTCGCGGTGCAGCTTCACTTTAATCTACATTTGAGTGTCATTTAAACCGCACAGGCCGCCGCAGCTCTGCAGCCTGTCACTCATAAGTCTGAGAGAGAAAATATCCTCTTTGTAACGTCGTCAACAAACCCGAGCTTTTTCCTTCTTGTTCTGCTAATTTTTCATCTCCAGACGGGAAATAAATATCCTTTTTTTTAATTCCTGGTTGTGTACCTGCATTAAGCTCGACGTGCGGTCATCAAGAAACTCATTTCAGCTCTCACAGCGTGCAATTATTTAGTCAGACACACAGCAGCAGATGTTGACACACACACACACACACACACACACTCTTTAAAATATGCTGGAGCGTTCCTGCTCTTGCTGTCCTCTGGAAATTCTCTTCTGATATTTTCATCGAATTTAATTTGACTGAAAATCACAGTAATTATGTCGACATAAAAACATTTTTCTAAATAGTTGTGTGTGACTTGTTGTCTGAGAGAAACATTTACCGACTGAGAAATGAGGGAAATAAATAATAAATAAGAGTAAAGAATAGAGTAAATATTTATTGTCTTCCAAAGGTGGTGATACGCCTCAGGCTCTCCACATACGTAAAACAGCACAAAAACATTCAGGCAACCCTTCATCAAATCAAAACTGATGAGTCATCAAAACATTCACCCCCCGTACAGTGTGTGTCCATCGAGACATGAGCTAATCACACCTATTTGGTTTTTTGAACCAGGCTGTAAACATGTTAATCTCTGCTGTAAAAACAGGCTTTTTAGAATGGGTGTGTATGTGACTTCCTGTGCTTCTGCAGCCAGCCTCTAGTGGACACTCCAGGAACTGCAGGATTTTAACACTTCAGCATCGGCTTCATTTTTAAACACCGCTTGACTAAATGTAATCCTGGTAGAAATTCTTTGATTGCAGAAATGTTTTCTCCACGTGTTATCAAAATCACTCAGCAGGAAGACATAGATCCAAGTCTTCAACGATGGAGAATTAATCAAACACAAACATAATTTCTACATCGAGCGGATCCGACAAAAAACGGATCGAACACAAAAAAAAGAGGGAGAGAGAGAGAGAGAGAGAGAGAGAGAGATGCCTTCCTATAGATCAATATGTGTGATGTCACAAGGGTCACTCAAGGTCACAAACACACAGTCCATGTCACAGACTTTGACTTTAAAGATGTATTTTTGTGCCGTTATTATAGCGATAGGAGAGTGCTGGAACTTCATGCAAACATCAGATAAACTTCGTCAAGGTGAGGTAAACATACAGACCTACAGCGTGGGTCTGTCTTTAAATCATTGTGCACGGTAAAAAATATAAAGCTCTGCAGTTGGTGCCAAAATGCATCCTTGGAGAAGTTCCCCTTGATCGTTTGAACACCATTCTCAAACATCTGAAACATTGATGAAGCTAAGGCACACTGTGTTAGTCTTCTGTGATTATAACAGCCTCTGATATCGAGAGGGAATCCCGTTCTCCATCAGTGTGCTGCGGCGGACGCAGAAATCTCTGACGGGTGTCTGAAGGTAACATTGAGCTGTGTGGGAGGAGCTATTTCAGCTTTGAAGGCGCTTTGACACCTTCGGTCAGCAGGATACTCTTCTCTGGTTGAATCATCAGTTCTTCAAATAAAATATATAATTTATTGATTTAAAGCCTTTTGCATAGAATGCACAAAAAACATTTTAAATATGCAAGAAGAAAAATACAAAACGACATGCACAACCCATCATGCACCACCTGACGCCCAGCCACCACCATCGGACTGTGTCATCCCCACAACCACTGCCGTTCTCATTCATGCACGTTCTGCTCCGACTTCCACCTCAGCCGCGAGGAAGTGTGGACAACAGAAACGCGAGGAATACAAAAGAGAAATCCTTCCTTCATATTTTCCCATATGCTCTTTTTGTAAAGCGTCTCGAGATAAAACTTATGACTTGGCGCTATAAAAATGATTCTTGATTGATCCCTCAGTTGGTGCTTGATCCAAAAACACAAATAGGTTAAGAAAAGCAAAGATCTGCACACCAAGGAAGGCTCCCGTTTGAAGGATTTACTGATAAGCGACGTTTCAAAACCAACATGCTCTTCCTCAGACTTGTGCAGAAATATGCAAGAAGGCCCTTGGTTTCATTCAGGAGTACTGACAGATGTTTATTGGAGATGACTAAATTAAAATAATCTACTGATGATGATACTGCTGCAAGATCGTTAATGTATATGAGTAAAAAAATAGTGGTCCTAAAATGGACCCTTGTGGTACCCCACACTGTATCAAAGCTCAGACTGACTACTTTTTATGTTGACATATCATATCATATCATATCATATCATATCCAATCAGGGAAGATGCATTCATCTGACAGGACCAGATAAATATCTTATTTCACAAAACAAGATGATACAAATTTAAAGGTTCTATTTTTTCTGTTTAGTGTAATGGAGGTGTGGGTAGAGTAATATCTCAGGCTGTGAGATCAGTTCATGGCGCCCAGATAAATCCTGGCGCCGCCCCTGGGGAGATGTTTTGTCTCTGACAGACTTCATAAAGCAGAGCCTGCTGAACATATCGTTAAATTAACGTCCTGTCGTGTCTCAGAATAATGAGCTGACAGCTTCGGCAGGTGAGCTGCTACCTGACTCATTTGGTTCGCCCATCAGATGAATAATTAAAGCCCAGATGTTGTTCCGTCTATTAAAGCACAGATTGTGTTTATAACCAGTCCCCCCCCCCCCCCCCCCCTCACTCACACACAGCACAGTTTTCCAGATTAATGTGTGACGTTTAGTCCTGCAGGGGGGGAACACATCCGACATGTTGATGACGGCCGACAGACTTGTGGCATTTTGGTGTTTTTTTGATGAGAATTCACTGTGACATGAGCTGTTGTGACGGTTTTAGTTTGACGGGAACATTCAGCCTTCTGGAGAGACTGTCAGCAGAGAGATTTGTCACACAAATCACAAATCAAAAATGATTTCATACTAATAACGGTGAAAAATAGAAAGTCTGTGGGGGAAAACAACCGTACAAAAATGTTTCTTAAAGGTCCATTCAGTGAGATGTGTAGAGAGTGAGATGATAAAGTTATCTTACTATCTGATCATTAAGGAAACATGTTGAAGTGCTGGCTTCTCTGACAACAATGCAGCAGCCAGTATGTCCTCCTTCTAACTTTAGATTCTGCTCCTGAATGCTCTGGATTTGTTTGGACCAGAGAAGGTAGGCGCTTTTAAGACACCCCCCCCCCCACGGCCATTTTGGACGCCCCTCGGTTTGCCAGATATGAGAGCAGTTATCAGGTCAACAGGTGTTGCAGCGATGGAAGCGGTCAAGAGAAGTGGTTCAGATAGAAGTGATTGTACCCGACCTAAAAAGCCTCTGCATGTTTCTAATAAGCCCCACGAGCAGAAACGTGCTCAAACTAGGATCAATATTGGAGATGCTTTTGAAAAATGGAGAGAGGTTAGAACACAGAAAGGTTTACAGACCCATGCAGAGCTGGATAAACACTGAAGCTTCAGTGTACACAACATGGCAACCAGTCAGAGTTACATATCGCTCCTTTAACATAATGCAGGAGTTGCTGGTTGAATTCAGCTGGTTAGTTTAGTTTAGTGTTAATTGTGTCGCTTTTGGAAACTTTAGACTAAGGTTGTTAAAAGTTTCAAAACGCTTCCAAAATAATTGGTCTCCCCGCACTCGACCTCACAGCGTCGAACAGTTAGGCCATCACACGCTCTGCGACCACAAAAGAACAGGACAATAAATCAGCACCTCACTCTTCTGCCCTCTTTGTGAACAGAGCACCGAGGTGCAGGACGGCTCGCTTCGGGAAAAAAACCTGATCCCTGCAGCCATGACCGCCCTTAACAGCAGGTGAATCAGCCGAGTGTTTTTGTGTTCTGTGTGATGTTGTTTTTCTTTGGCTGTCACTATGCACTGATTGCGGTCAAACCTGAACAGTGCCGTGAAGAAGGGGACGATAAAGTCTGAGTCTAATACTTCACGTCTTTAAACACAACACAATGATCGTAGCATCAAAAAGAATCAAATCTTGACCGGTGCAGAGAGAAATGTCTAAAGTGCACAATCACATTGGAAATGTTTTGGCACTAAAACATTGCCAACTTGTTTGTGTGATTTAGACAGTGTGCAGAAGTTTCAAGAAATGACTCGATCATTGGTGTCAAGGGCGTTCATTTTTGTTGCCATGGTGTCGTAACAGGTATCTCTATTGGTTGAGTTTTTACAGTGTTGTATCATAGTTTAAATTCTGGTGAAGAGATGCAACATAGGATTTATTAGGACTAATCAATCCCTTAAAAAAGTGAATATTTTGTGGCAGCGGTAGCTAAGCAACTCCCGTGTTCTGTACAGCAAAAAAACTGATTCTGTCAGTGGAGTCTGGTGGCTTTGAAGCGAGGGACATAACGGCATCAATCATCTTCCTCTGTAACAAACAGGTTGTTCTCTGTCGGGATCCTTTCTGTTATGATAGAATAACAATCTGAGCCTGACGTGAAGTGGACGTTCATTTACCCTCGATGATGATGTTATGGCTGCAAGTTGGAGCAAACTACTCTTAAATGTCTCTGTACCTATCAGTGATATAGATCCTAAAAACATGTAAAAATAGGGCCCAGGTCTAAAAATACCTGAACATCGCTCTAACAATCACATCACAGATCAGCTTCTGTGAAGTCTGAGCTGTTTGAAGAGCTAGCAGAGAGCTATGAGTTTGCACATTTTCATTCCTCTCCAAGAAAGCAGAGCAGCTGATTCCAGTGATCAGCAGCTTCAGTCAGCGAGGAGAGGAAATAATCAGAGAAATCAGCCGCTGCTTGTTTCTCCACCAAACTGCCGGAGCTGCAGCGTTAACGCAGCTCGGAGGGAAAAGGTGAGGACAAACGAGGAGTGCTAATAATAATGATGCTGCAGCACTAATCTGAATGTCCAGCAGGAAAAGGTCGTTGGACTCAACTGGGAGCAGAAAGACACCGAGCACATTAAACACTTAAAAATAATAAGGTGGAATCGTTGAATGCCAAAGGTCCAAAGCACTGGATGAAAAAAACGACTCTCTGCCCGTGTGGTCAAAGATAATTACCACAGCACAGCTGGAGCATCTGTTCGGGACGTGCAAATTAATCACAGGATGATTTCTGTGACTAAAAATGCAAAAAAGGTTTCTCTCTAAATTGTCCTCGTTAAAGCAAACTTGGAGTTTTTGTGCGCTGTTTGCAGAAACTTGGACAAAATCCAGTCAGAATGAAACTGATGTTTTTATTTGCCTTAGGATAAAAATCTGCTCTGCTGTTTACAGTTGAGTAATGAAAAACAGAAAAACAAACAGGTGAAGAAATGAAATATTCTGGGTGATTTTGTTTTTGTATTCATTTGTAAGTTTCTGGATGTTTTCTGCTGCAGCCTGCAGAGGCAGACCGCTAACACGTCTCTAACATGCCAACGCAGCCTTCAGCGTGCCAAATGATACCAAAACAACGACGACCTGGGGACAACCTGAGTTATTAGTCTGCAGGAGTCAGATTAAACAGTCCGTGTGTTAACCTTCAGTCTCTGAAGCACAAGAAGAGACTCTCTGCTGCAGGCTATTAAATGTTTTTCCAACTTCTATGTAATCTTAATGTTTAAAATCAGGGAAAACCAGCCGATCAAATCTTTGCACAAGGCAGTGAAATGAGAAAAGTTGAAGATAATAATGAGAAAAAAAAAAGGAAAAATTTGTTTAACTATCACTTAATGTTATTTTAATTTTCAAAAGAAGCTAAGAACACTTTATTACATCATATATTTAAAAAGGTTCTATTTTCTCGGTCCCTGCTCAACCTGACGCATCACAACACCGCCGCTCGTTACCCGCTCTTTGTGGAGGGCAGACGAGTTCTCTTTAAATGTATGAATTTTATGATCGGTGGTAGAATTGGTTGCATTAAAAGCGGCACCAGATATCTGCATAGGGAACCAAGTGGCTCTGACGGGTACACTAATTAATAAATAAATGTATTTACAAGGGGAATTATCAGAACTTATGATTTAAGTTATGATGTTATGACTCTGTATGATGATCTGTATGAATGCACAGGAGGTAGCCGCGCTCAGGCCTGGTTTGGCGTGGAGCGGTGTGAGTGCAGGTCAGTTTAAACATCGTGAAGGAGGAGGAGATTAAAAACACAAGATGCCTCGTTGTTATGAATCAGGTCGTGATAGCGTTTGATTTTTAGAATCAAAGTTAATTCTTGTATCATTTAAACACATTTCACTTCTTGCAAACATTAATTTCTAACGGCCCTAAACTCTGCCGCGCTGCAGACATGAAAGGTTTGTGCAGTGGCGTGCGGCGCTGTGTTCGCTCTGAAGATAAACCTCTGTGTTTGTGAGAGCTTTCATATCTCCTGTTTCAAAGCTCTGAGGTTTAAGTTCTGCACTGACCCCCTGCTGTGCACTGATACCTGTGTGACCTCTGAGAGGATGAAAGGAGCCACTCTCTGCTGTTTGCCGACGGGGTTGGTAGAAAACAGGAGCATTTTCCTGCAGCTCACCATAACCGGGACAGTCGGCGGCGTCTATTTCAGGACACGAGTGGAGCACTGCGACGCTCTTATTGATTCTGAAAGTCTCCAAACAGTCCAATCTGTGGTGACAGACACGACGCAAAGAAAGCTAACTGCTGTGTGTTTCATCCCGATGTGACTCAGAGAGTTTAGAGTGAAACAGAAGAGGACGGCTCTGATGACACGTCTCATACGTCTCCCCTGAAGAGACAACTGAAGAACATGGTGAAGGAAGCGACGACTTCCTGTCCATGTTGAACTGAAAACATGAAGGATGAAGAGGTTTTAGGTCAACGTCAAAGACGAGGGGTCTGACTCTCCTTTACTGGGCGATTTGTTTCTCGATCTGATTCATCGACGAATAAAATACAGAACGATTCGATTAAGTTTATTTCGGCATGATGTATTGTTGTATTTCTCTTCTTGAAACTCGACTCAAATGTATTAACGTCATGAAAGCCGTCACTCCCAACAACACTGTTTTAACCTTCAGCCAAACATCAAGATACAGACTGAAAGATGTGGGCGGGGCAAGTGTTTGGTTTTCTGCTCAGCTGCTAAAGTTTAGCTGTTGGCTAAAGTTAGCTAAAGTTTAGCTGTTGGCTAAAGTTAGCAAAGTTTAGCTGTTGGCTAAAGTTAGCTAAAGTTAATTTGTTGGCTAAAGTTAGCTAAAGTTTAGCTGTTGGCTAAAGGTAGCTAAAGTTTAGCTGTTGGCTAAAGGTAGCTAAAGTTTAGCTGTTGGCTTAAGTTAGCTAAAGTTTAGCTGTTGGCTAAAGTTAGCTAAAGTTTAGCTGTTGGCTAAAGTTAGCTAAAGTTAATTTGTTGGCTAAAGTTAGCTAAAGTTTAGCTGTTGGCTAAAGTTAGCTAAAGTTTAGCTGTTGGCTTAAGTTAGCTAAAGTTAATTTGTTGGCTAAAGTTAGCTAAAGTTTAGCTGTTGGCTAAAGTTAGCTAAAGTTTAGCTGTTGGCTAAAGGTAGCTAAAGTTTAGCTGTTGGCTTAAGTTAGCTAAAGTTTAGCTGTTGACTTAAGTTAGCTAAAGTTAATTTGTTGGCTAAAGTTAGCTAAAGTTTAGCTGTTGGCTAAAGTTAGCTAAAGTTTAGCTGTTGGCTTAAGTTAGCTAAAGTTTAGCTGTTGGCTAAAGTTAGCTAAAGTTTAGCTGTTGGCTAAAGTTAGCTAAAGTTTAGCTGTTGGCTTAAGTTAGCTAAAGTTTAGCTGTTGGCTAAAGTTAGCTAAAGTTTAGCTGTTGGCTAAAGTTAGCTAAAGTTAACAGGTGAGAGTTTCGTCTTCCTGTCGTTACATAAAGTCAGTTTCCTTCAAAGCGTTCAGGTCTATGGTTCAGATCTATGGTTCAGGTCTATGGTTCAGGTCTATGGTTCAGGTCTATGGTTCAGACGGACTGTTGGAAAGTTTCTCTTCTTGTCTTTGGGTCCACATGACGTCATCTCTGAGACTTCAGACGTTGCTGTTTCCTCCTGGTGCTCTAACGTACACCAACAGTCAGCCTCCTAAACTCACGCTGCCCTCATGAGAGGTCAAAGGTCAAAGTTGAATTTTAAAAAGGCTCCACACAGAGTGCAGGACAGGAAGCAGAACCTCAGTGAACCGGTTCATTACTTTGAGTCATGGAGCGGTTTAACTTCTGACAAACCTCTGAACTGATCTGTGTTTTTTGTTTTTTTTGCTGAGTCACTGCGACGTGTCAGCAGCTCGCCATAACCGGACGTCCACAACCCGTCTTACATCAGCGACACGTCTGATGACTAAAACGATTAATCAGACGTTTCAAAACCTCCATAAAGTCAAAGTGAAAAGACGACAGCTTTGGCAGATCATCGGAAATATTCTCAAATAAATCTTGGGTGACCGATTGGCCGATCACAAATCCTGTTCAATCAAGCGTCCATTCAGAGTCTGCCGAGCGTGAAGTGTCCCCGGCCTCCTCCCCAAGACGAGCCGCTTTCATTTATTGGACATTCAGAACCATTCACTCGGGGTTGAAAAACAGCCAGTCGGGGACTTTTTCGGACCATTATGTTGCCGGTTTAAATTCCCCCGATACTCTGCGGGGAAATGAGCCGAGGCCGGAGAGAGAGAGAGGGACGCTCGCCGCTTTGAGCGGCAGGTGATCAGCTGGTTTGTTATTTTTCATTAATGAACAAAAAAATCTGTTTCTGCAGAGGAGTCCAGAACCCCCTCAAAGACCACGACGCTGCAGCAGAACATCCGTCCTCTAAGTCGTGTGTCGAACGTGCTTCTCTCAAATTAGCCGGTTAGCGCCCGTGTGTGTGTGTGTGTGTGTGTGTGTGTGTGTGTGTGTTTATTTGACTGGAGGCGTGCAGGTTGTGCTCGCTGCAGAGAAAGAGAGCGAGGCACAATCCAATAGTCCTCAGTGACTGCAGACTTTCACCGCCACTCCAACAAAAATCCAGTCTGAAGAAACGTCAAAAACAGGTTTCAACACGGCGGAGACGGGGGAGCCTGGCAACGCCGCCGCCGCCGCCGGGCTCCTTTGAGGTTTTGTTAGTGTGTGTGTGTGTGTGTGTGTGTGTGTGTGTGTGTGTGTGTGTGTGTGTGTGTGTTTGTCTAAAGTCTTAAATTCAGAGAAAAGGCTCTTTTTCTTCTCCTCTTTGTGATTGGGTTTAATTTGTATTCAAGGAGCTGGTGGCTGTTTAAAGTGTTTTATCAGAGCTCAGACTGGCAGCTACTGTATCTGGAATACATTCTCTGTCTGCCATGTCCGTTCCCCATGGAGACCCGCTGAGATAACCACACACACACACACACACACACACACACACACACGACTCCTCTTTGAAATGTGCACAGGCTATCTCTGACAGGCTGCGGCTGCAGTAAACAGACAGGTCGGGCAGGTTTTCATATCAGGACCAAAAAAAAAAAAAAAACACCAAAAACAAAAACGGTTTGTGCTCTGAGCTCTCATCACGTTTCATTTGTTTTGCTTTGAAAGAAATTCTTGGAACAAATTTTGTTCTGATATGTTTCGTTTTTTTTGTAACCAAACTAGTAGTGTCTTAAATAATAAGATCTGTAACGAGCGTAGGTGTAAGTTCAAGTTCAAGTTCAAGTTCTCTTTATTAATCAAATGCACAACATAACAGGCAAAGCAGTCTTAGCTAGCAATGAAATGTTTGTGTTCCAAGCTCAATGCAACAATAAAAAACAGTATAGAAGATAAGAGTAAAAAGAGTAACAACGTACAGTGCAATTAAGAACCAAAAGTTTAGATAAAACTAGAATATATGTACAGTAGATATATATAAATATGTATGTACAGAATATATATATATAACAATAAAGTAAAGATGTAATAAGCTAAACCACCTTTTCGGTTTTTTTCTTGTGACCGAAATAAATAAATTACTACTGACTTCTACATCTGCTACGATTCCAGACGAATTCACCAAACTAAAGAGAGTGATGCACCGATTTTTGAGCCGTCATGATACAGCACAACAATTAAGCGCCACCGCTAACAGTCAGACGATCGACAGGAAGTCAAAGGTTATTTTGAAATTGAAACTAAAAACGTCTTTAATAATCCTGAACGCCTCGTGCTCCCTCACATGTGTCCGTTCACTCCTCTGGGAACCAATCGTGATATCCGATGTGCTGGCCAATACTTCGGTTGGGAATGTGCCTCGAGTACGTTCAACATATTAAAACGTTAGCAGTGGATATCGGAGAGAACGTACGACTGTGTGCTAGCTTAGCTAACAGGATGCTAATGTTTCCTTCGATTCAGTCGGACATCATTTTGTCAAGAACTCTGATAAATCCACTTCATTACACTACGTCTCCTCCATACAGCCTCCAGCAGTCTAACGTTCAGTCAACCTAACGACAGGCTGAGAGCTGGAGCTGAGGCGGGTTTTAAACCTCCTGACAAACCGTTACACCGCGCCCACCTGTCAATCAGGTCAGCTACACGCCTTATTGTGAATAACTCTTATCCTTCATCAAATCAAAACTGATGAGTCATCAAAACATTCACCCCCCCGTACAGTGTGTGTCCATCGAGACATGAGCTAATCACACCTATTTGGTTTTTTGAACCAGGCTGTAAACATGTTAATCTCTGCTGTAAAAACAGGCTTTTTAGAATGGGTGTGTATGTGACTTCCTGTGTTCCTGCAGCCAGCCTCTAGTGGACACTCCAGGAACTGCAGGATGTTAGACTTCAGCATCGGCTTCATTTTTCAACACCGGAGGTTGACGCTTGTCTGAAACAAATGGATGATAGTGTTCAAACTACAAACAGAATCTGTGAATAGATCAGTGAAAGCTTCCGTCCAGAGGAGAGGGGACTGCTATTGTTTTATTTCTTGGAGTGAAATTGTATCTTTGCATCAAGAACACAAGAGGCTGAATAAAAAAGAGACTTTTTCATTTAAAATATCGACTCAAAACGACCCCTGGCGATGCCGTCCCCTGGATTCAGCACGTGCTCTGACCAGCAGAAATGAACACCGACTCTTTAAACACGCTGATCATTCCACTTGAATAGCGTCGAGCTTTTAGCACATGTCTTTGTGAAGTGGACTTGTTTTGCAGAGATGCTCATTTGCATACAGTAAAGCCATTCTGTTTGTTATTCACTGGTCTTAGTGGTGCAGCTCACTCTTTGCATGTTATTGAGAAGTGTCTGGTTAAACCCCTTTTTGTGAACTCATCTTCGTCAAGCTCTCTTCGTCCCATCATGTCTGCTTTTGTCTTGTTACCAAACTAAACTTTATGAACGCAGAAGCATGAATCCCCCCCCCCCCCCCCCCCCCCCCATGTCTGACTGAGATAGTCTCCAGCTGTGAGGTGCATGTGTGAACAACCAGAACTCATCAAGATATTTTCAGGAGTGCATGAGTGAAAACGGCTTTACATGCATTTTCGCTCTCTTCCTCCTCCTCCTCTTCCTCCTCCTCCTCTTCCTCCTCTTCCTCCTCCTCCTCTTCCTCTTCCTCCTCCTCTTGCTCCTCCTCCTTTTGCTCTTCCTCCTCCTCCTCTTGCTCTTCCTCCTCTTCCTCCTCCTCCTCCTCCTCCTCCTTTTGCTCTTCCTCCTCCTCCTCTTGCTCTTCCTCCTCCTCCTCCTCTTGCTCTTCCTCTTCCTCCTCCTCCCCCTCCTCTTCCTCTTCCTCCTCTTGCTCTTCCTCCTCCTCCTCTTCCTCCCCCTCTTCCTCCTCCTCCTCCTCCTCTTGCTCTTCCTCCTCTTCCTCCCCCTCTTCCTCCTCCTCCTCCTCTTGCTCTTCCTCCTCCTCCTCTTGCTCTTCCTCTTCCTCCTCCTCCTCCTCCTCTTCCTCCTCTTCCTCCTCCTCCTCTTCCTCCTCCTCCTCTTGCTCTTCCTCCTCCTCCTCTTCCTCCCCCTCTTCCTCCTCTTCCTCCTCCTCCTCCTCCTCCTCTTCCTCCTCCTCTTCCTCCTCCTCCTCCTCCTCCTCTTGCTCCTCCTCTTCCTCCTCCTCTTCCTCCTCCTCCTCCTCACGTCCTCCTCTTCCTCCTCCTCTTCCTCCTCCTCTTCCTCCTCCTCCTCCTCCTCTTCCTCCTCCTCCTCCTCCTCACGTCCTCCTCAGACCACCGTTTTCCACCTCAGGACTTCATAACTCTGCAGATTCATTAATGTACCAGAGTCAGACTGTTACAGCTGCCTGCAGGTTCATAACTGCACTTTGATTAAACTGTTTGAGCGTCATCGTCTCCAATTTATTCCTAATAAAAATTATCTGGGGGCCATAAAGCTAAAGTTTCTGTTCCAGCAGGAACAAGCTGCGACTACTTGACCATCAGTGCACATGTGTGTTAATAATGAAGAGCTAACAGCTGATTGGCTAAAGCATCTAAAAGCCAGATTTGTTGTTGTTTTTTAAAAATGCAGCATTTGTGTCCAAAGATGTGTCTGCGTCTCAAACTCAGGAGCTGGGTAAGCACACTGCACTGATTTAATGATTTCCTGTTTGAGAACTGATGAGTTTCAACACACACACACGCACACGCACACACACACGCACACGCACACGCACACGCACACACACGCACACGCACACACACGCACACACTGATCGATGTTATCTTAGGGATGGCGCTCGAGGTCAGCGAGTGAAATGACCTGAAACTGAAAGCAGAGCAGATATCGAACTGACCAATCAGCTGTGACCTCGTAGCAGTCAGACAGGAAATCTCCTCCACACACACACACACACACACACACACACACACACACACACACACACACACACACACACACACACAGATCTTATGTAAAGCAGCTTATTAGCATCCATATAATCCACACTTGGGTGTACTCTGTCATTAGCATGAATGTTAAACGCGCTCGTTACAACTGATTATGAAGTTTGGCAGATTTTTCGTTCGTGGAGGAGTAAAAATAATAACCCTGATGTTTGGCTTGATTAGTGAGGACTAATATTCGGCGCATTTAAAGGATTAAGTAACAACATCCTCGGTGTAATGATGCAGACGAGTGCAGGCTCTGCGCTGAGAAGGGTAATTAAAGTTAATGAATTAAAGCAGGATGATTGGAAAAGCAGTTCACTGGAAATAAGAGCTCAGAAAGATAAAGTTATTTAAAAAAAAACAAAAAGAACAAACAAACAAACAAAAGGGAAAAATACTTTTTGTGAAAGTTAAACAGCTGTTTTTAAGTTTCCTCTGTTAGAAAATAAAACTACTGATACAAGAAACAGATTCAGGATCATTTATCTGTAAAGCCTAAAACTGTGTTTGCATGCTAAGACATCCACAACATTCATCATGACGGTAACATCCCGACAAACGCAAATTAATTTACCATCAGTAACCTGCAGAAAGAAGCTGATTTAAAGGTCACATATTCTGACAAAAACAGCTAGCTCCCCAAAACATGTGTGTGAAGTTTCTTGTTCTAAATCCACTCTGATCCTGTATTTGATCATGTCTATAAACCCCTCTATTTCAGCCCTGCTCAGAACAGGCTGTTTCTGTGTCTGTACCTTTAAATATGTAAATGAGCTGTGTCTGACCACGCCCCCTCTCTGGAAGGTGCTTGGGTGTACTCGGTGCTTTCTCACTCCATGTCCTATTGTTTACGGTGAGAAGGCAGACTCAGAGGGCAGAACAAACACCTAGCTGTGGGAGTGTCACCCACCTGGGGGAGGGGCTACTGCCCTTTGTGATGTCATGAAGGGAAAATCTCCAAATGGCCTGTTTGAGCACACATTTTTCTGAAAAGTGGAGCAGGGAGAAGACGGAGAGGATGGACTTTTCTCATGATTGGGGGGTTTGTAGACGGACAAGAGACACATGTTAGAGTTAGAAAACCTAAAACAAATGAAACAAAGTCATATTCCTGTTAGTGTAATCTGAACCTTCCTTTTAAATCAGTTTCAGCTTCGTCTGCACGCTAACAAACCTCGCCACCTGAAGCTAATTGGATGTGTCGACCTGAATTAACTTCATATGAAAACATGAGTGTTGATTTTAATCACCCTGAAGACGAGTTTACTTCCTCTCTTCTGAAATATAACCACACGCTCACCAACACGCGGAGACAAAAGCAGGAAGTTCATCAACTTTTTACACATTACACATGAGAGCTGAACTCAGCCTCCACCTGTCAGCTGTATCACTGCACAGATTTAATCTTTTTAATGAGTTTTTCTGCTCCAATATTAGAATTGTAAACCTCATAGAGAGCTGTCTCCCCCCCCTCCTTTCTAGAGTCCATGCTCACACAGGTCACCATGTGGTGGACTCTGAAGCTTCAGTGTTTATCCAGCTCTGCATGGGTCTGTAAACCTTTCTGTGTTCTAACCTCTCTCCATTTTTCAAAAGCATCTCCAACATTGATCCTAGTTTGAGCACGTTTCTGCTCGTGGAGCTTATTAGAAACATGCAGAGGCTTTTTAGGTCGGGTACAATCACTTCTATCTGAACCACTTCTCTTGCCCGCTTCCATCGCTGTAACACCTGTTGACCTGATAACTGCTCTCATATCTGGCAAACCGAGGGGCGTACAAAACGGGCCGTACAAAACGGGCCGTGTGGGGGGTCGCCTTAAAAGCGCCTACCTTCTCTGGTCCAAACAAATCCAGAGCATTCAGGAGCAGAATCTGAAGTTAGAAGGAGGACATACTGACTGCTGCATTGTTGTCAGAGAGAAAGTTTCTCCTCACTGGATGTTGCTGCTTGCTCAACATAACAGACTGTTCTTACTGCATACACCAAAGCCTGCTGATACCTGATTGGTCGATCCTGAAAAGTAAATGTAGGCCCCTGGGGGAGAGCGGTGGGGGAGGAATAAAGATTAATAAACCGATAACCAGCGTTGTGTGAATGCTTTTGTCAGACTTGGTGACAACAGAGAACCTAATAATACCCTGGGTATCTACAGCTCACTGTTTTACCTCAGGCTGTAGGCCTCTAGGGGGGGCACTAACTGGATGCTGATGATATATTTCCTGAATATTTTCCTCCCTGCTGTCCTTGTGTTTGCTGCTTCATCGATCTGGGACTCCAGAGAACCCGGGGAGTGTTGCTCCGCTGAGAGGACGAGAGACAAACGGTGGAATTAACAAAGAGTATGCTGTTGGAGTATTTGTTTTAAACGTCTGCAGCAACATGTTCTTTTATTTGCAGAAGGTTTCAGTTGTTACATTTCTTTTGGACTCAGCTTGTTGCTTCTAATACTACTTATTTGGCCTCGCCAGCCACCGTAGCCTGAACATGCACATTCACACAGGGAATATGAATATATCCAAACACTGTAAGGTGCTTCTTCATCCCTGCTTCAAATTCAGCATACATTCACTGCAAGCTAACGCACGCTAGCACAAGCTAACTGCCGGTGTTTGTCACCTGCCTGTCCAACAGGAAGTAGATCAACTCCACGTCCACGGGTAAAAGACAACACAAGGTTCACCCTCGTTTTAGAACGACCTTTATCCGCTGCGATGTCATTGGCTGGAGGAAACACACCAGCTCCGCCCACAAACGTCCCGAGTCGACCAGAACAAAGCAAAACAGTAAAATCCAGTCAGAGGAGAGAGTCTCTGCAGACACAGGCCGTTTTCGAAACCGCGTACTATACTACTAGTACGTACTGATTTGCGAGATCCGCAGTATGCGAAATATACCCGGATGTCATACTGATTCGGGAAAAATTTACAGTATGCATCGGACCAGTCTACCTCGCGTACTGTCTCCCAGAATGCAAAGTGCCAGGTCAATATTTACAGTCGTAATGGCGGAGGGCAGCTTGTCTCCTTCTTCTTCTTGCCACATTGTGTGCATGAACCAATGACAAATATAACATTTTCAGATATTTATGTGTCTTACCACCTCAGATGTTGCTGCTTTTTCAACTGTACGATGCATGTGCCACATGTGAACAAGCTGCTGCAGTTACTGGCTTGCTCATATGATTACATATTATTCATAGCTGTGTAAAAATTAAACCTGAATGCTTGAAAAATATACCCAGAAGGGACAATGGAGCAGCTTCACTTTAGGAGAAGTCTGTCTTTTATTTTGAAGGAGAAAACTGCTGACTCTACCTTTACTTTAGGAGAAGTCTGTCTTTTATTTTGAAGGCGAAAACTGCTGACTCTACCTTTACTTTAGGAGAAGTCTGTCTTTTATTTTGAAGGAGAAAACTGCTGACTCTACCTTTACTTTAGGAGAAGTCTACCTTGCAGCGTACCTGCAGAGTATAAAGTCTGACATTTCCTGTTTCTTATCAGCAGAAGGTGAAATTGAGGAAATTCATCATCAGTTTAAATCCACCAGGCTGTAAGCGTTATCCTCCTCTTACATATTGAAGTCTTATTTCTACTCTTTATGTAATTCTCCTGGAAAAGGCAAACACCTCATGCGGTTTGTAACAAGATTAGAACATCATGATTAATCGAGCTCGAGACCTGAGAACATAATGACCCTGTTTAAAACACAAAAATATTCACATGTAGTCTATAAAAACGTGTAAGCAGTGGGATGAGACCGTATAAAGAACATTTCTCAGCCTCGCCGAGCTGCTGAGGCTGGAAACAGAGAAAGATGCTCTCCTAGAATAAAAAGCTTTGGTGTTGTTGTTCTACAAGCCAACAGGGAAACAGTTTATATGGTTGAGCAACAGGATTTATCCCTCATTAATCAGACGTGTTACCCGGGAGACAAACAGAGGGGCGGATACACGGAGAGGAAGAGGAAGAGGAAGAGGAAGAGGAAGAGGAAGAGGAGAGAAAAGAGGAGGGAGGAGGAAAGTTAAGTTGACATTGAAGGTGGAGAAGGAGACACAGCTGCACCAACAGCCTGGACATGATGGAGGGAGGGGGGAGAGAGAGGGAGAGAGAGAGAGAGAGAGAGAGAGAGAGAGAGACAGAGAGAGAGAGAGAGAGAGAGAGAGAGAGAGAGACAGAGAGAGAGCGAACGAGGACTGGATGAGGATGGTGTGAAGGAAAAAGAGCCCACAGACGATGCCATCTGCTCAACTGAGCTGGACATGCCTGGCTGCAGTAGCACCTGCTTCTGACACACACACACACACACACACACACACACACACACACACACACACACACACACACACACACACACACACACACACACACACACACACACACACACACACTCTCACACCAGCTGAGGCTCGTGGCATGAAACCGTGATGTTGGAGCATCTAGTTTTGAGCCTTAAACCAGAAGCAGAGCAGGTTTCTCACAGGTGTTAGAGGAGTCGGCATGCACGCTCGTTTTGTCTCTATTTATATTCAGATGTAGATTTTGAATATCGAACTCCACAGTGTTGCATCACTTTATTTTCTCTTCTTTGCTGCTACAACCACGCCCGTCATATTCACCGGTATGAATCTCGTCCAATCACTGAATTGTATCCACTCCTAAACTCACCTGCTGCGCTGTCATTGGCTGGAGGAAACACACCAGCTCCGCCCACAAACGTCCAGAGTCGACCAGAACAAATCAGAACAGTAAAATCCAGTCAGAGGACAGAGTCTCTGCAGACACAGTCACCACACACATGTACGGAGGGTTAGAAGGGACGATGGAGCAGCTTCACTTTAGGAGAAGTATAGGTATAGTATAGGTATAGCTCATAAGCTCCGCCTCCTCCATGTTTACAGACGAGCCACAAGTCAAACTACGTCTCGTATCACGTCTGATACATTTTCCTGGTTTCATCACGATAGTTGTTATCATGACATCTGACTTTTACAGAGAAGATTAGTTTTAATTTAAGGAGCTATGACATCGTGATTGACAGCTGTGTTGACCAATGCAGAGCAGAGTCTTTCCTTGTAAACTTACTCGGTGCAAGTCCCTCCCCCCCCCCCCCCCCGAGGGCTGACAAGAGCAGTGGTTCAAAATGTGCAGAGTATGCAATGACAGTAGGAAACCTCCCTAAGGGGGCCCCATCTGACAGCACTCACTCTTGTTGCACTACAAAGCATCGCCTGCACTATTCCTGTGAAATCTAAGTTTGTCAGTCAAAGTCACCGAAGGGAAATGAAGTGCTGAACGCTGGTGGGAGGGGCCCCCCTGTGAGACCCCCACCCACCAGACTCTCCAATCACCACTGACCGTGAGGGACCTACACAAAAATCTGCTCTGCTTTGGACTGAACCCACCTGAGTGACCTTTGACCTTTTATAAGAAAGTTAAATGTGTAACCCTTTTCAGACTGGCGCCATCTTTGTGCATTCATATTAATTCCAAGATGGCGTAATATCGGTGTCCTAGTCTGTGAATTCATATTGCGTTTCGGCGGTGCAGAAGCACGACATACACACACAGTCAGACATGCACACAGATTAACAGGAAGCGCAAAAATCAATGCTCACAACGCCAGATATAGCGAGGAAAATATTCAAATACTTTAGAACTGCAAAGGGTTTTTTCTGGGTTCATAGATGGTATTGCACACATCTCTTTGTCACCTTCCTGTAAATCTCTCGCTCTCATGGTTTCAAACACAAGTCTCATGTTGTGAACATTTTCAGACCTTGCTGCACTTTTTTTTAAGCGTGTTTGCAGAGACGCTGCCAGAGCTCGCAGATGGTCATCGGTGACGGAGAGATGACTATCAACACCTCCTGCACCTCACAGCTCACAGCCGCCGCTAACTTTCATAAATATGTTTGTCATAGCAACGAGCCGAGAGGCCTCTCTGACACTGACTGAGAGCGTCTGAGGGGGGCGAGGAGCGGGGCGCCGCTCTGAGGAGCGATGAGGCTGCAGGAACACTGAAGAGTAAAAGCAGCACGTTCTCTGCTGCCAAAGCTTTGTGGCTCTGAGCGTCGTCTTATGTGAAACTGTTTTAATCCTCACGAGGATTAAATGTCCTCAAAAAAGAAATAAGGAAGAGGAAAATATTCCCGAGTCAGAACATTTTTTTTTTGCTTCTTTTCAGAGCTGCTGCAGAGTCGACGTGGATTCAGGGCTCAGATTAGGACGGGATTAAGTGGAAATGTCAGAGTTAGAAATGGTAAAGGTTAGGATTAAAGGGGAACGGTTAGAGACTGAATACAGTTTCCAACAAGTATGCAGCACTCATACAAATGTGTGTGTGTGTGTGTGTGTGTGTGTGTGTGTGTGTGTGTGTGTGTGTGTGTGTGTGTGTGTGTTTGTTAGCCGCTCCGCTGAGCAGAAACATCAGCGTGTGAGTGTTCTCGCAGCCACAAGTCATTGAAACTCTCCTCACACTCCTGCAGCCTCCAGTTAGCAGCAGGAAGGGCTGAGGGGGAGGGGGAGGGGGAGGGGGAGGGGGAGGAGGAGGGGGGTGATGGAAGAAAGTGATGCCAGTTGATGCCAGAGGAAACAGACAGCTCAATCTCTCCACAGACTGAAAACTGTGCGGGGGAATTTTTATCCGGCACCCGCCATGGTTTCCTGTTTCTTGGATGTTTTCAGAAGCTGTTGGTTGTTTCAGCACGTTGGCTGCAAACAGGATTTCTAATCAGTGGAGGAGGACATATTTAGTTTCTTTACTGCAGTTCATGTGCAAATAGGCTACCAGAAAATGAGAATAATCCACTCCTGCACAGAAAAACAATCCTTACTCAAAGAGCAACCAGTGAGATGTGTAGAGAGTGAGATGATGAAGGTATCTTACTATCTGATCATTAAGGAAACATGTTGAAGTGCTGGCTTCTCTAACAACAATGCAGCAGCCAGTATGTCCTCCTTCTAACTTTAGATTCTGATCCTGAATGATCTGGATTTGTTTGGACCAGAGAAGGTAGGCGCTTTTAAGACAAACCCCCACACGGCCGTTTTGGACGTCCCTCGGTTTGCCAGATATGAGAGCAGTTATCAGGTCAACAGGTGTTGCAGCGATGGAAGCGGGCAAGAGAAGTGGTTCAGATAGAAGTGATTGTACCCGACCTAAAAAGCCTCTGCATGTTTCTAATAAGCTCCACGAGCAGAAACGTGCTCAAACTAGGATCAATATTGGAGATGCTTTTGAAAAATGGAGAGAGGTTAGAACACAGAAAGGTTTACAGACCCATGCAGAGCTGGATAAACACTGAAGCTTCAGAGTCCACCACATGGTGACCTGTGTGAGCATGGACTCTAGAGAGGAGGGGGGGGGGGGGAGACAGCTCTCTATGATGTTTAGAATTTAGACTGCAGTACCCTTTTTAAACACTAGGGGTCAGAGTTACATACTGCTGCTTTAAGTCACATTTGTTCCAAACAACAATATAGAAATGTTGCAATCAATAATGTTCTCAAAAATCAGAGTTCACTGATTCCTGGAGAGCAAAAGCTGCCTCTATCAATTCTGCAGCACAAAGTGTAACTCAAACTAAACCAAAGAAAACGCCTCAGAGAACCATCACTATGACAAGTATGGTCTAAAAACATGCACGCCGTTCTAAATAAACAGTCTGACATGTACAAGTTTTAACATGTTTAGTTTTAAAATTTACATTTAAAATCAGAAGATATAAATGAGTCTTCCTCTTCCTCCCTGCTCTCTCTTTGCTTCACATTCAGCCATACTGGTGAAAAAGGGGCGTGGCTGTACTGCAGTCCATTTAAGATGATGTGGACGGCTGTGATTGGCTGATAGACGATCTATAAAATGAGTCTGTGCTGTTTGGCGAGGTAGAAGGAAAACAATCATAGATATATAGATGCTAGAAAACATCACACTTTTACACAGGTCGGGGGAATCCTGATGACTTAAAGGATCTTTTGACGAGTTTTCATCTGGTTATGAAAGATTGATTTTTTTTTTTATGTAACGCCGCCTCTGGGTCGATGTCTGACCACGCAATCAACTGCACGTTGTTTATTTGACTTACAGTAAAACGTCTATTAATAGCTCTGCTGTTATTGACTGTCCCTTCATCAGGGACAGGCGTCAATACGAGACAGGCAATGCAATTATCTTTAGACAAAACTGGTGCACAGATGGGAGAGGCGATGAAATTGTGAATTTACACCAGAAAATAATATTTATATGTGTACAAAAAACACAATGAAATAAATCATCAGACCTGCTTCACATCGTTCTGTTTTTCTTGTTCAAGTTACCTAAAAACTCTTACTAACATCCAAATAATCAGTGAGTATGTTCTTCTTCTTCTCTCTAGTTCTTGACTAAAACAGCTTTTATACACAAGGGGAGGAGCCGGCCGTCCCGTCCATGTAAACACGGCTCTGACAACAACACAGTCAGCGGGACTCGAGCTTCTCCCTCATTGTAGACAGTCATGACTCAGAGACACATTTACACAGGACAGACTTTATGATTTATTTATGTGGAACATGTCGATCATTCTTCCACATTATGTCTTCAAGAGAAAATTGAAGCAGGTTAAACTCTCAGTAAACCTGTTTAGCAATGTAGCATGTTAGCATTGTCATTATTAGCTTGTTAGATGTTGTTAGCATTTTGCTCAAAGTGCAGGGGGTCGGCCTCAAAGAGCTGCATGCTACTCTCTTGACTTTTAGGAAAGATATGTTGCACATTCTTCCTTTAAGTTTCAGATTTTAAAGCCTCGTTACAATCGCTCGTTTCAATGCAAGAGTCACTGAACTTTCTGTCTTTTTTATGAACTCTCAGGAAGCTGCAGAAAACGCTGTTCTCATCGGGTGATGAGCGATTGGTCTCATTAAGGGTAAAACGTGGTCTGTAATAATGTTTTATTTGCACGATGTTCAGTTTGAAGCGTGCAGCTTTTAGGACTTCATTATGCTCCAGTTTGAGCTGCGAGTATCTCTGCACAAATCCATTAATGTGAACACTAGTGAAACATCCACGGAGCCAATGATGAGCCTCGGAGAGCGACAGGATAAAAATCTCTGAGTGCAGTGATCTCATAGCTCCCTCGCTTACAAAGCGTGTGTGTGTGTGTGTGTGTGTGTGTGTGTGTGTGTGGCCTGTTGCAGGTATGTGGGCTCTGCCTGCTTTTAATCCATGAATAAAAGAAAAGCTGGATGTATCAGAAGTGAGAGGAGGCAGAGAAGAAGAAAGGTGGAATGCTTTTAGCGCGGACCTCGGGGTGGCCGTGACCCAAATGTCAACACGGAGCGCGCCGACTGATAAATTATGAGCAAAAGGAAAAAGAAATAAAAGAAACAAACTGTGCAGCTGCATGTTCAAAGGCAGATATGTGGCTGCTTCAATAACAGTAATTAATAAATAAAAAAGCTGCATATTTTTCTCCTTCTGTGTCTCTCTTTTGTCACTCAGATTTAAAATCCTGAGTGCAGCGCGGAGGCTTCCACTCTATGGAATAATAAATGTGCTCTAAAAGCAGAGTTCCTGCACAGCAAACGATGCCTCTATCTATTTCCCAGCTGTCCATTTTCATCTTTATATATAGGAAGTCAAAGCGCAGCGATATTAAAAATGTATATTTATTTTTTCGATGGCTTTGTTTCCATCAGGACCTTTATGAGTAAAGGATCAAAAGACGGGAGTCTGCACAGGAAGTATTGATCACCGTTTGGAGACTCAGCGGTTTTAACCACAGAACCAGGATAGAGATGGTGATAACAGAGTCAACCTGCAAACCCTCTCATATGGATTTTTATGAGAGGACGTCTCTCTACAGCAGATTGATTTATTCCTCCTCTCAACGTCAAACTCTATGATCCTGCTGCCAAGTCTGCAGTCACAGACGACGACCTGCATGAGCGGAGAGCAGCTTCCAGTAAAAAGGGAAGTCAAGTTTATTCAGAAAGCACTTTTCACAGACAGAAGGTCACGATCTGTAGGCGGCAAAACTACGAGGAATATCACACATTTGGAAAAGTGCGCCATCGGCATTTCTGAAAAGTTGAACGATTTTCAACTGACAGCGGTTGCACAAAAAAGGAGGAGTGCTCAGAAAGAAGACGCTCGAAAGAAGACGCTCGAAAGAAGACGCTCGGAAAAAGACGCTCAGAAAAAGACGCTCGAAAGAAGACGCTCGGAAAAAAGACGCTCGAAAGAAGACGCTCAGAAAAAGACGCTCAGAAAAAGACACTCAGAAAAAGACGCTCGAAAGAAGACGCTCGGAAAAAGACGCTCAGAAAAAGACGCTCAGAAAGAGACGCTCGAAAAAGACGCTCGAAAAAAGACGCTCAGAAAAAGACGCTCAGAAAGAAGACGCTCAGAAAAAGACGCTCAGCGCTGCATTATTTATCCGCCTGTTGCAGCACACGCGAGATGGACACAGGGCCTTATGCAAGCAAACTACAAGTTGGAAGAGAAGCTGAGTGGAGAGCAGGGATTTCCTGAAAACTAATGTGAAGTAAACAGCAATATAAAGACAAATGAGAATCAACAGCGAGGCTCGTTCTGTCTGACTTCATATCTTCAGCTGGCTCGATGGAGGCGGTTTGTTTAGAGAGAAACGGAGCTGCAGCAAACAGCAGAGCCTCAGTCCTGTTTCCATGTTGTTTGTTTTTTTACTTTGAAACTACCTGGCACTGAGAGTAAGAAGCGAGCGTCTGTGGATCAATCTGACATCAACAAGCGTGCTTCTCTTCAGAGCGTGACTGGCAGCCGTCATCCGACAGGAAAGCTCAAGTCTGGCTGAAGGCTTTGCGTTTCCTCAGCCTTAAAAATTCTTCCTGCATCACGCTTCAAAAACTGTCCGACCATAAATTTATGAAAAAGCTCAGTGGGGTTTTTGTCTCTGCACGCCGCCATGACAGGAATCAATCAATCAATCAATCAATCCCCGGAGCGGGCGGCGGCGGAGCAGAGCCACGCTGAGACATTGAACCTCACGGCCCAGACTGGAGCCAATCACTGTGAAAAAACACCCAGACATCGTGCAATCCCACAATGCACAGCTCCTCTCTCTGCAGCTCTCTCTACACCTATTGGACTTAAGAGACAAACACTCTGACTCGACAGCATGACAGGCGTAGCTATCAGAGTCGCACGGCGCGGATTATCACACACAAACACACAAACACACACACAGGCGGCGTTCGTCGACAGACCTACTTCAACGGGATTGTCGTATCACGGGCAGATAGACGAGGAGCGGAGCAAGGCGGCTTACAGCGAGAGCTTTGAGGCAAATGGGAACTGAAATATTAACCTTTTTAAAAGGCTTGGCTGCAGACACACTTGATTGTTGCCAATCAGCTTTGAGTGAGTTTGACAAGGCAAAGTGTCAGAGTGTGTGTGTGTGTGTGTGTGTGTGTGTGTGTGTGTGTGTGTGTGTGTGTGTGTGTGTGTGTGTGTGTGTGTGTGTGTTCAGTCAGACTGAAAATCCAAATTGTCGCTCTAATCCCAGACAGCCGTATCAAATCTGTCTCTGGATCACAATCCATCATTTGCCACTGAACAAAAAAAAGAACATGTTCAAAGTCTTTTTCTGCAAATAAAAGTTGTGTATTAAAAAGAAAAACACTTATTTTATTTTCTTCTCATAATTTGATCTAGAAAATGAATGTTTCTACGGATCACCCTGAATTCCTCAAACGCTCTGAGCTTGAAGGTATGAACCCCAAACCAACTTAAAGCGTCTGAATCTGCAACGACTCGGCCCTTCAGTGCACACACAGGTAGTTTAACTAACCAGGGTTTTATATCTCAGTCTCTGGAGCTGCTTCAAACCATCCGTAAAGGTTATGAGAGTCAATGAATCAGCTCAAGTATTCAAATTGTGTCCATCGCTAAAATAAAATAAAATAAAATAAAATAAAATAAAATAAAATAAAATAAAATAAAATAAATCTTAGAAATAAACGTTTTCCTACACATAAATATATATCCTATATATAAACAATACTGAATGTACAAACCAGGACAAATTACGTCTGAATCAGTCCAGCTGTCTTAGGTCATGTTTTAATTCCTACTTGTATTATTTTATTTTGAGTCACTAACCTCTCCTCTCCTTTCAGAATCAGAATCAGAATCAGCTTCATTGGCCAGGTATGCTTAAACACACAATGAATTTAACTTTGGTAAACTGTGCTCTCTTTGTACAAAGGTATAATATTAAATATCAACAATAATAACACAAAAATAAACAAATAAGCAAAGACTAATATGTAGGCTAAATAGGATAATATAAGATAATGGTGCAGTGGTGAGTAGTGCAAAGATGCTGAAGTAAACATGAGGTAGTTTTTACAGTATTTACATTAAAAACATGTGCGTATATGATCATTTCAAATTAAATAATATCAGAAAAAGGTGCTCAGAAAAAGATAAATTAAATAATATATGTATATTCTGCTAAGAGAATTGTAAAATTGTATATGTTCATTCACAGTGACAGGTCTGACACTCTGTGACTGTTCAGCGTTCATCAGAGTGACAGCCTGGGGGAAGAAACTGTTCTTATGGCGGGTTGTTTTGGGGTCTGCAGTGATGCTACCTTTCTATTTCATTCTTCCTGACCGCCAGAGGCCGTTCTTAACACTGGATTATATATCTGTCTCGTGCATGCACAGGTCGAGTATTTAATATCAACAAAGTCACATGTTGTCCTGGGGATGACGCACGACGTCCCGACGTGAGTCTTCTCGCCAAGATTCAGAGTGACAGAGAACTCTGGCGGTCACAAATAGATAACTTTGGCCCATATGGTATTTTTCTCTAAGCTGCGTAAACATATTTAAATGAAAATGACAGATACGATAAAGGAGATACCAGACAGAGTGTTGGAGTGTCAGAGGAACGTTTAGCAGGTCAACAGTGTGTGACTGTTGTTTCCTGTAATGCATGCAATGAAAGTACCTCGTATTCCACCTGTATATTTAGAAACACTGAAATGTATAGAAGAGTAAATGTAAGTTTAAGAGAACTGCTGTGGGAGGAGGATACACTAGCTTGGTCTAAAACTGTCGTCCAGAATTCATAGAACCGTAGTTACAGACGTAACTCTCGATTTAGTCTGTGGCTTCCCTTCCTTCTGAGCCGGTGTGTAGAGTGACAAGCCTTTTGTTTCTCATGAAAACCTTTTTGGTCACCTGTGGTTTTGAGTTGTAACACGTCCTACATCGGAGGCCGTGTCCCGGCAGCAGAGGAGCGCCCCGACCTTCAGCAAGGTGATCAACACTACCACCTTACTTACTTTGTCTATTTATGTTTTATATGTATACATACTTTTTATTTTTATTAATATTATTGTTTTTTTTGATGATTTATTCACTTGTTTCTATTTCTTTTCCTGCTCTTACCTTCTTATTGTTGTTCTCTTTTGATTTGCTTTGAGCTCTTTTAGTTTCTTAAATCTTTTTAAATCTTTGTTCCTCTTGATCTCAGCTCGTGTTGTTGATGATGGTTCTTATGATGGTTCTTATGATGTTCTTATGATGGTTCTTGTGATGGTTCTTATGATGGTTCTTATGATGTTCTTATGATGGTTCTTATGATGGTTCTTGTGATGGTTCTTGTGATGGTTCTTATGATGGTTCTTATGATGGTTCTTGTGATGGTTCTTGTGATGGTTCTTGTGATGGTTCTTATGATGGTTCTTATGATGGTTCTTATGATGGTTCTTGTGATGGTTCTTATGATGGTTCTTATGATGGTTCTCATGATGGTTCTTATGATGGTTCTTGTGATGGTTCTTGTGATGGTTCTTGTGATGGTTCTTGTGATGTTCTTATGATGGTTCTTATGATGGTTCTTGTGATGGTTCTTATGATGGTTCTTGTGATGGTTCTTGTGATGGTTCTTATGATGGTTCTTGTGATGGTTCTTATGATGGTTCTTGTGATGGTTCTTATGATGGTTCTTATGATGGTTCTCATGATGGTTCTTATGATGGTTCTTATGATGTTCTTGTGATGGTTCTTATGATGGTTCTTGTGATGTGTCTTGTGATGGTTCTTATGATGGTTCTTATGATGGTTCTTGTGATGGTTCTTGTGATGGTTCTTGTGATGGTTCTTGTGAAGGTTCTTGTGATGGTTCTTGTGATGGTTCTTATGATGGTTCTTATGATGGTTCTTGTGATGGTTCTTATGATGGTTCTTGTGATGGTTCTTGTGATGGTTCTTGTGATGGTTCTTATGATGGTTCTTGTGATGGTTCTTGTGATGGTTCTTGTGATGGTTCTTATGATGGTTCTTGTGATGGTTCTTGTGATGGTTCTTATGATGGTTCTTATGATGGTTCTTGTGAAGGTTCTTATGATGGTTCTTATAATGGTTCTTGTGATGGTTCTTGTGATGGTTCTTGTGATGGTTCTTATGATGGTTCTTATGATGGTTCTTGTGATGGTTCTTATGATGGTTCTTATGATGGTTCTTGTGATGGTTCTCGTGATGGTTCTCCTGATGGTTCTCGTGATGGTTCTCGTGATGTTCTCGTGATGTTCTCGTGATGTTTCTCGTGATGTTTCTTGTGATGGTTCTTGTGATGGTTCTTGTGATGGTTCTTATGATGGTTCTTATGATGTTCTTGTGATGTCTCTTGTGATGGTTCTTATGATGGTTCTTATGATGGTTCTTGTGATGTTCTTGTGATGTTCTTATGATGGTTCTTGTGATGGTTCTTATGATGGTTCTTGTGATGGTTCTTGTGATGTTCTTATGATGGTTCTTGTGATGGTTCTTATGATGGTTCTTGTGATGGTTCTTGTGATGGTTCTTATGATGGTTCTTATGATGGTTCTTGTGATGGTTCTTGTGATGTTCTTATGATGGTTCTTGTGATGGTTCTTATAATGGTTCTTGTGATGGTCGGGTTATATATGTCTGTTGGGTATCGTGCACTTTGGGTTCTTTTCTGTTGAATTGTATTTAATTATTTTTAGTATTTTGTATTTGTTATGTTCTTGCTGTTGTTTCTGTTCTTCTGTGTTTGGTTTAGTTTGTTCTTGTTTTTGCTGTTTGTCAAAGCACTTTGTAAACCTGTGTTTTTAAAAGGTGCTATAGAAATAAAGTTATTATTATTATTATTATAACTTTGAGAATATCGTTGTGCAAGAGCATCTTGTTCCCGAATTTCTTGTTTTGCACTCGAGTTTTGTTTGTTTGGGAATGCTTCTACTTCTCCTTTTGCTTCTTGTAAAACCTGAATGTGCAGCTTACATTTCTTTACAGACGTCTCACATTCACAGTATTTATCTGGAGAGAAGCAAACATTCAGAACTCGCTCTGTGAACTCTTTGATAGATAAAAGACGGGGAATGCAGAGGGATACGAGAATAAAGGCAGAAGAAGTCAGGTTCAATTTCAAACACACACACACACACACACACACTAACATCCATGGTTTAAAACAGACATACACAAAGTTAAGCTTCAGTTAATTGCTTCTATTGTAGAGAAGTGTCAGCACAGCAGCATCCGTGCAATCCTGCAGCCATCCTAGAGAGGATAATCCCGGATACTGAGGCAGACACCAGCAGCTCGCACTGAACAGCAAACACACACACACACACACACACACACACACACACACACACTTTCAATCCTTCCTCTACACAGCCGCAGCGGGTCACAGAGGTCTGAGAGGACCTGCTGAGGTGGAGCCAGAACGACCTGCGCCTGCTTCACACGTCCTCCTTTGATGTCAACACACAGAGGAAGGTTACAGCCGAGTCCTCCACCTCACACACACACACACACACACACACACACACACACACACACACACACACACACACACACACACACACACACACACACACAACTTTGAATAATTCACTGGGATGTTGTCGTCTCTGGTAAGTTTGACCATATGTCAGAGTGTGCAAGAGACCAAGACGCCACAGCTCACACTCCTGCTCCTAATGAGAGCAGGGGCTAATTGAGATGGCAGCATATGCATCATCTCCACAACACAAACAAGGACACACACACACACACACACACACACACACACACACCCCTAACTCAACTGAAATATCCCTGCAGGAGCTCCAGGATCTAGTCCTTTACATCATCTTGATTGAAAACCATTCTGGGGCTTTTGCTTGTTTTCAGCAATTTAACTACAAATTGCACATTCTTCAAACTAATGGGAGACATTTTTCAAAGCACACTGTAAGTGTGTTTTATTGATTTTAAACACTCCAGCGTCTCCGGGGTTCATTTACCAGAGTGGAATAAAGACAGAATTTAAAGATATGCAAACTTCAATGAGCTCCTCATTTTATCTGAAGAGAAATCTGCTGGAGCAGTCTTCTTCTGGAAACAAAAAACATACATCATAGTGTGACATCATAGTGTGACATCATAGGGTGACATCATAGTGTGACATCATAGGGTGACATCATAGTGTGACATCATAGTGTGACATCATAGGGTGACATCATAGTGTGACATCATAGTGTGACATCATAGGGTGACATCATAGTGTGACATCATAGTGTGACATCATAGTGTGACATCATAGTGTGACATCATAGGGTGACATCATAGTGTGACATCATAGTGTGACATCATAGGGTGACATCATAGCGTGACATCATAGGGTGACATCATAGTGTGACATCATAGTGTGACATCATAGCGTGACATCATAGCGTGACATCATAGCGTGGCATCATAGTGTGACATCATAGTGTGACATCGTAGCGTGGCATCGTAGCATGACATCATAGCGTGACATCATCCAAAATGAGAAGTTACTGTAACGTGTAGTCAGTTAAATTCATTTTTTATTGAATGCAACTCAAATCTTCAACTCGGCAGATCAGATCTGCAGAAACACCAAGATAGTCTCTGAGTCCCTGCAGCTGCAATAATAGATCAACACAGACAGCCAGTTCAACAAAACAAAGTGGACTCCATGCTCTTCTTTCTGCACTGACCTGAAACCAGCAGAAAATC
>NC_083628.1:845255-857755 GCF_963584025.1 Labrus mixtus
CTCACTGCTTAACTGTGTTTCTAGATCACGCTCATTTCAGGTAAATTTACATGCAGGGTGAAGATACGAGCATAATAAAGATCGCTAGCATTAGCATGCTAACACAACAATGCAGCGCAAGTTGTTTTGGTTTCATGCTGGTGCTCAAGGGCGACATCTGCTGGATCAAAAAATCACATATAAAGCCTTTAATGGATTGAAAATACAAAACTAAATGGAGACAAATCATGAGCTCATCTCAACTACATTTAGATACTTTAATGTTCGTGCTTGAAGACGATGTGATTGGTGGAGATAGACGGAGGAAATAAATAAAACTGATTCCTGCATTTTCAAACACTTACTCATGGGTGAAGTTGCTCTTCTTGTGAGAGAACCTCGGCCTGCTGCCAATGTTACAATGTTCTAAAAACAGGCGAACAAGGCGGCAGCGCTCTGTGGACATGGGAGGAGTCATTGTACCATAAGATCGACTTTAAAACAACTGTTTCAAGGTGAAAATATTTTGATTTAAAAGGGATTAATATTCACAATCTTGATGGTGTAAAATCTGACGTGGCCCTTTTACTGTAGCCACCATTTTGTTCGGGTTGGTGGGGATGGGGCGCCAAACGTTTTTCTTCCTCTAAGCGGGGCATGACAGCAAATGATGGAGAACCACTTACCTAAAATGACTTTATTCACACAGTATTACAAAGTTATTTCACTTAATTTCCTTTAACATGTGGCCCTAATACTCAGTCCTGGCTGCACTAACTGATCTTTGTTTTTTTAGGCTACTGTTCCTAACCGTGGAAAAAGCCGCCTCTGCGGCTGAAAACAACTGAGAGCTGTGAGAGTGAACCAAAAGCAGTGAAGTACCAACAACCAAAATAACAAGCTAAAGAAAGCCGAGAGAGATCTTGGGGGAAGTGCTGCATCGATGGTCATCTCCAGAACTCTCTCCTGCACGTATCTGAGCTTCTCCACTTTGCTTTTATCTGTGTCAGCAGCAGTTTTATATGAAAAAATAACAATATATTTGTAAAACAGGCTCCAGACTGCACTCTCTCTCTCTCTCTCTCTCCCTGCCTGTCTATAATGCATGAATAAAAGCTTATCAATAATTCAGTGACATCACATTTTAAAAAAGCTCTTCAGCCAGACAGATAGGAACCCAGATAAGATCCCTGTCCGTCTATCTGTCCGTCTATCTGTCCGTCTATCCGTCCGTCTATCTGCCCATCTACCTGTCTGTCTCACTGACAGTGTGTGTGGAGTTTTACTGGTTGACTTCTAGTAGGAAGGAAGTAGCACACACACCTCATTAGCCCGCTCTGCTACCACAGCTGTCTCTCCCTTCTCTGCATGATTTTTCACTTGTAACTCCGAGCTGCCGACACACTCAGACATGCTGACAGGGGGAAAACAGAGAGTAAACACGGGGAAATAACTCAAGAAACTTCAAGAAGCAGGACCTGACTTGTTTACAAAAAAGAAACAACTAGTGCTTCTGTCCAGTCACAGCTCACTGGAAATATATGAGGCAGCAAAACCGCAGCATCGATATGGAAGTAAAAACAGGCCATAAGTTTGAGTTTAACAAGCAGCTGTGACATTTAATCAGTTCTTTATAGCGATTTCTCAGAGTAAATGTTTGCTATAATGAAATAGTCACATTTCTTTATTTTTCTGCTAGCAAGTCTATTTGTTTTAGCACATCTTTGCACACCATATACTTGTGTGACAATGATTTTGGCTTGGTTTTTCTTAAAGGTCACATATTCTCCTCCTCCGTCTCAGAGCTCCCCAAAACATGTGTGTGAAGCTTCTTGTTCTAAATCCACTCTGATCCTGTATTTGATCATGTCTATAAACCCCTCTATTTCAGCCCTGCTCAGAACAGGCTGTTTCTGTGTCTGTACCTTTAAATATGTAAATGAGCTGTGTATGACCACACCCCCTCTCTGGAAGGGCTTGGGTGTACTCGGTGCTTTCTCTCTCCATGTCCTATTGTTTACGGTGAGAAGGCAGACTCAGAGGGCAGAACAAACACCTAGCTGTGGGAGTGTCACCCACCTGGGGGAGGGGCTACTGCCCCTTGTGATGTCATGAAGGGAAAATCTCCAAACGGCCTGTTTGAGCACACATTTTCTGAAAAGTGGAGCAGGCAGAAGATGGAGAGGATGGACTTTTCTCATCATTGGGGGAAGCCTTTTGACCTTTAAAATAAGCTGAATTACTTGGAGCAAACATTCCTGTCTGCATAGCTGTGTAGCCTAGCTTCAGTGCCTGCACTCTGCAGAGTCTCTCCTTAAAGGGACCATTAACGGCATTGTCCATGGTTAATAAACATACTATTGACAAGTACATCATGCAACCCCACTTCATGAAACCAGAACTATCACTTTAAGGTTTAAAACCCTGAAAATTAGCACCAGACTTAAGAATATCCTCACTGTAACATCAGTGCATCGTCTGCATACAGTGTTATCCCCCTGCTAATGTCCTGTCATGTTGTCAGAGGACCATGGTCCACATGAGTTTGTATATATTGGATATTTTGTAGCCTATTTAGAGGGTATTTGGTCAAGCACTCTGTCATTTCCTGATTTAGTCTGTTTTCATGTATTTTTAAAAACTTTGCTGTGTTGTGTTGTTTTTATCCGAAGCATGATGAATCTCCCGTCTGCCCAACAAATGTACCTTTTGTAGATACAAATACAAATGCCTTAAAACTTATTTTCTATTGTGATGCGTAACCCGTGAATCTAAGAAGAACTTCACCTAAATTCTCAATCATCATCGAGATACAAAACGTCTTTTAAAATCTCAACAATGGTTGTATCTTTGGGGGGTAACAAGATCTAAGCAAGTGCTTTCTTGTATTTTATCATAGTAGATTATTAAAACTATGAAAACGAGAGCCCAGGTCTATGAATATCCTCACTGTAACGTCAGTACATCATCTGCATACAGAGTTATCCCCCTGCTAACGTCCTGTCATGTTTATTATCCAGAGACTCTGAACAGGCTCATTGTCCACATGAATAAACTCTCTGATTTCTGCTCCTCTGTGCTCAAACAGTAAGCTCTGTGTGTTCACTGTGTGGCTGTGTGCCAACAGGCAGAACACTGTCTCCTCCATCTCTGATACCCAAAGAATAAAATGATTAGACAGCGGCTTCTGAAGGAGAGGAGATATTATTATTTCTGGGAGAGATCAGCCCCCTCCCTCGCTCGCCCGCCCGCTCTCTGTGTCATCCGTCCTCATCCACGCTCATTCCCCCTCCGTCTAATCCCTCCCCCATCTTCCATCTCACCCCCAATCTCATCTCTTTTATCTCTCTCCTTTTCCTCCCATTGCTCCTGGTTCTCACGCTGCTGTTGTGTGTTTCCTTCACAGATACATGTGAGAGGAGGATAAGCCTCCGCAGTGAGCCGGGCTCAGCGACAGCCTGCTCCATGCTTCTCTCGTTAGCACTGCCAGGCAGAGGAGCAGAGGTCACATTGAACCAGGGGTAAAAAAAAAAAGTGTGCTTTTTAAGAACCTAAGAACATGATGAAAGTTATATTCATCTCACCATGATGAATGAAAAAGGTGGATGACAGCAGCTATAGAATAAATCATAACTTTAAAATTAAAGATAAAAAAATGTCCAGGATGTCAGTAAACTCAGTAAACTCATAGAAAAGAGGGTGAAGGACCCAAATGCAGAAAAAAACTCTGAACATAAGAAATGGTTGGTGAACTTTAAACGTGACTTTGAACCAACTCCTTACTCCAGACTCTGTCAGGATCATCATCCTTTTTATGAAATTCACAGTATGAGACAAAATGTCTCGTACTCGTCACGCAGTGATCAAGCAGGAAGTGGATTTTGTGCTTCTTTCACTCCTTGAAAAAAAACAACGTGGTCTGTCCACATGAAAACAAGACAAGAGCGAGGAGAGTTTGACCTGTTGATGAAAGTGTTTCACCTGATGATAAAGGAGAGTTTCACCCGTCTATAAAGGAGAGTTTCACCTGTCTATAAAGGAGAGTTTCACCCATCGGTAAAGGAGAGTTTCACCCATCGTAAAGGAGAGTTTCATCCGTCGATAAGGGAGAGTTTCACCTGTCTATAAAGGAGAGTTTCACCCATCGGTAAAGGAGAGTTTCACCTGTCGATAAGGGAGAGTTTCACCTGTTGATAAGGGAGAGTTTCACCTGTCTATAAAGGACAGTTTCACCTGTCGATAAAGGAGAGTTTCACCTGTCTATAAAGGAGAGTTTCACCTGTCGATAAAGGAGAGTTTCACCTGTCTATAAAGGAGAGTTTCACCTGTCTATAAAGGAGAGTTTCACCTGTCGATAAAGGAGAGTTTCACCTGTCTATAAAGGAGAGTTTCACCTGTCGATAAAGGAGAGTTTCACCCATCGGTAAAGGAGAGTTTCACCTGTCGATAAAGGAGAGTTTCATCCGTCGATAAGGGACAGTTTCACCTGTCGATAAAGGAGAGTTTCACCTGTCGATAAAGGAGAGTTTCACCTGTCGATAAAGGAGAGTTTCACCTGTCGATAAAGGAGAGTTTCACCTGTCAATAAAGGAGAGTTTCACCTGTCTATAAAGGAGAGTTTCACCTGTCTATAAAGGAGAGTTTCACCCATCGGTAAAGGAGAGTTTCACCTGTCAATAAAGGAGAGTTTCACCTGTCTATAAAGGAGAGTTTCACCCGTCTATAAAGGAGAGTTTCACCTGTCTATAAGGGAGAGTTTCACCTGTCAATAAAGGAGAGTTTCACCTGTCTATAAAGGAGAGTTTCACCTGTCTATAAAGGAGAGTTTCACCTGTCTATAAAGGAGAGTTTCACCTGTCTATAAAGGAGAGTTTCACCTGTCGATAAAGGAGAGTTTCACCTGTCTATAAAAGAGAGTTTCACCTGTCGATAAAGGAGAGTTTCACCTGTCGATAAAGGAGAGTTTCACCTGTCGATAAAGGAGAGTTTCACCTGTCTATAAAGGAGAGTTTCACCTGTCGATAAAGGAGAGTTTCACCTGTCTATAAAGGAGAGTTTCACCTGTCGATAAAGGAGAGTTTCACCCATCGGTAAAGGAGAGTTTCACCTGTCGATAAAGGAGAGTTTCATCCGTCGATAAGGGACAGTTTCACCTGTCGATAAAGGAGAGTTTCACCTGTCGATAAAGGAGAGTTTCACCTGTCGATAAAGGAGAGTTTCACCTGTCGATAAAGGAGAGTTTCACCTGTCAATAAAGGAGAGTTTCACCTGTCTATAAAGGAGAGTTTCACCTGTCTATAAAGGAGAGTTTCACCCATCGGTAAAGGAGAGTTTCACCTGTCAATAAAGGAGAGTTTCACCTGTCTATAAAGGAGAGTTTCACCCGTCTATAAAGGAGAGTTTCACCTGTCTATAAGGGAGAGTTTCACCTGTCAATAAAGGAGAGTTTCACCTGTCTATAAAGGAGAGTTTCACCCGTCTATAAAGGAGAGTTTCACCTGTCTATAAAGGAGAGTTTCACCCATCGTAAAGGAGAGTTTCATCCGTCGATAAGGGAGAGTTTCACCTGTCGATAAAGGAGAGTTTCACCTGTCTATAAAGGAGAGTTTCACCTGTCGATAAAGGAGAGTTTCACCCATCGATAAAGGAGAGTTTCACCTGTCGATAAAGGAGAGTTTCACCTGTCGATAAAGGAGAGTTTCACCTGTCGATAAAGGAGAGTTTCACCTGTCAATAAAGGAGAGTTTCACCTGTCTATAAAGGAGAGTTTCACCCGTCTATAAAGGAGAGTTTCACCCATCGGTAAAGGAGAGTTTCACCTGTCAATAAAGGAGAGTTTCACCTGTCTATAAAGGAGAGTTTCACCCGTCTATAAAGGAGAGTTTCACCTGTCTATAAAGGAGAGTTTCACCCATCGTAAAGGAGAGTTTCATCCGTCGATAAGGGAGAGTTTCACCTGTCGATAAAGGAGAGTTTCACCTGTCGATAAAGGAGAGTTTCACCTGTCTATAAAGGAGAGTTTCACCTGTCGATAAAGGAGAGTTTCACCCATCGGTAAAGGAGAGTTTCACCTGTCTATAAAGGAGAGTTTCACCCATCGTAAAGGAGAGTTTCATCCGTCGATAAGGGAGAGTTTCACCTGTCGATAAAGGAGAGTTTCACCTGTCAATAAAGGAGAGTTTCACCTGTCTATAAAGGAGAGTTTCACCCGTCTATAAAGGAGAGTTTCACCTGTCTATAAAGGAGAGTTTCACCCATCGGTAAAGGAGAGTTTCACCTGTCTATAAAGGAGAGTTTCACCCGTCTATAAAGGAGAGTTTCACCTGTCTATAAAGGAGAGTTTCACCCATTGTAAAGGAGAGTTTCATCCGTCGATAAGGGAGAGTTTCACCTGTTGATAAAGGAGAGTTTCACCTGTCTATAAAGGAGAGTTTCACCCATCGGTAAAGGAGAGTTTCACCTGTCGATAAGGGAGAGTTTCACCTGTCGATAAAGGAGAGTTTCACCTGTCGATAAAGGAGAGTTTCACCTGTCGATAAAGGAGAGTTTCACCTGTCTATAAAGGAGAGTTTCACCCATCGGTAAAGGAGAGTTTCACCTGTCTATAAAGGACAGTTTCACCTGTCGATAAAGGAGAGTTTCACCTGTCGATAAAGGAGAGTTTCACCTGTCGATAAAGGAGAGTTTCACCTGTCGATAAAGGAGAGTTTCACCCATCGGTAAAGGAGAGTTTCACCTGTCGATAAAGGAGAGTTTCATCCGTCGATAAGGGAGAGTTTCACCTGTCGATAAAGGAGAGTTTCACCTGTCTATAAAGGAGAGTTTCACCTGTCGATAAAGGAGAGTTTCACCCATCGGTAAAGGAGAGTTTCACCTGTCGATAAAGGACAGTTTCACCTGTCGATAAAGGAGAGTTTCACCTGTCGATAAAGGAGAGTTTCACCTGTCACCTTACGCTCTGCTTACCAAACTATACTGAGCCAAACCGGTCTGCATGGTGGAAATAGGGCTGAACTTCTACATGACCTAGACAGAGGTCACTAAGCAGTACTTCTTATTTTACAGAGATAAATAACAGAGTACACATCCTAAGGAAGTTAATCATGTTTTAGAAAGGGAGGACGAGCAGGGCAGAGCAGCGACCGCCAAACAATCTTATTCCAGATGCTCAAAATGATAAGATTTCTGTAACCTATCCCTTGGAATACAAGATCCATACATTGCAAAGATTGCAGATCTGGCAGAAGACATCACGGTATTATCAGGCAGCTGAATATAGATGTGTGATTATATCATTTTCTCTTCTCTGCACTGCTGACTCTGCAGAGATTTAGAGCAGACATGGATTTTTATCGAAAAGCAAATGTTTGGATGCTAATGCAAGAGTCAAAGGTAAGGAAGAGGCTCCTGTGCCTCATTAATCTCTTGCTATTTTGTCCCTTTAGGCTCACCGTAGATAGTGGTCCTCAGTGTCTCCCTGTAGTCTCAGTGATGTAAAAGAAGGACACTGAGAAGGAGAAGAAAGGAGCTGACGAGTCCAATGTCATATCCACCTTATGACATCACACATTGACCTTTGTTACCGTTCTGTACCGTCTGATGCATTGTGGGAGAGTCTGAGGGTGTCTGATGCATTGTGGGAAACGCTCAGGGTGTCTTATGCATTGTGGGAGACGCTCAGGGTGTCTGATGCATTGTGGGTGATGGATGGAGTTTGGGATTTTCAGGCTGAAAGGAGGGATAGAGTGTAAAAGCAGAACTGAAGCAGACTGCGACTGATTATATTAGCAAACAATCACGGCTCCTAGACGTTACATTTATATTCTAGTAATTTGCAAAACCATTAGAGTGTTTTGTTAGGGACGTACTGCTTCAAGGATTACGCGTTTATCAACATAATGAGTCAGAGAAGAAGCATTAAGTGTTTTGTTCCAGTCGCTGACTTCAAGCTTTTGACATAATTGTCTGAAAATTGTCCCCCAACAGATGCACCATTTCTTCCCTGTTTGTAATAAAGAACTACAGTGAGGAGCTGTTTAGTAAATCACTACATTATGCTACATATCTACAGACTATAAGACACTGTATGTGTTCAATATAGGAGCTGAAAGGCTTGAAGCCGAGAGCCAGGAACAGAAAGTGAGACCGTTCAGAGTCTGACTCATGCATATGGTTGGTTCGCTCCTCCACCAGCACATTACCACATGCAATTCTTCAAGCATTACTATGAGACAAGTATATAAATGTCACTCAGCCTCCCATTGGCTCGAGGTGAATTGTCTTGATTATAGCCCTGCTATCACACTGAGGCTGAGAGGCAGCCCCGCCCCCTTAGGTACGCTGAGACTAGGTGCAAAATGCTGAAGTGGGTACGAGTCCCAAGGGTACAAGAAGATTCTAAAAATCATGAAAATCTAAATTAATCTCTTGTCAGCTGTTGTCAGACTGTAGCAGCGTTTGACGTCAGCTGGGATGTTGTTTACTTCCTCGTTCCAAAACTAGAAACCAGCTTAGCCTGGTGTACTGCAGAATAACCACCGACTGGATGTCATACTAGAGACTACTGTTACTCCCAGTATGCAGTGTGCAGTTTTAAGTTTGACAGTATGCTGAAGTGTTGCAGCACTCGAAATCAGCCTTGGTCTCGAGACCACTTTTTAAAGGTCTCGTCTCGGGATCTAAAGCATTTGTACTCGGTCTTGTCTCGGTCTCGGGGCACGGTCTCACTGGCCATTCGTACCGTGCTGTACTCAAGCACGATTACCTCGATATAAAGTCATAATACATCACATGCACCTTTTATGTTATTATGAAGCGTGCTCAGTTCACAAACAGGCGGACGAGAGAGAGAGAGAGAGAGAGAGAGAGAGAAAAAGAGACGCGCAGTCGAGTCCGTGCCCGCACATCGGAGAACAACACAGAGATCATGACAGCTACTTTGTGTCTTATATTGAGTCATGTTAGTCAGATACAGACATGAAACTCTGGATTTCTCCTTAATGAAGGCTGTCAGCGTTGTGTACCCGCAGGCTTGTGCTCGTGCATGAAGTGTACCGTGCCAAAGCACACGTCTCTGAAGTGTGCCAAAGCCAAGGAAGTGTACCGTGCCTGAGCACGATGAGCACAATGTTTTGTGAAAATGTCCTTTTTTGGCATAAAATGTGAACAAAATGTGTCTGTCAGACGTCCTGGTCCTGAGTGTCATGTCACTCACTCAGCAGCATCATACTCTCATTGACAGTGTTGGGCAAGTTACTTTAAAAAAGTAATTAGTTACAGTTACTAGTTACTTCTCCCAAAAAGTAACTAAAGTAGTTACTGAGTAACAAATTATAAAAGTAACTAGTTACTTTGGAAAGTAACTAATTTTTAAATGCTCAAATGTGTCAAAGAATTTGGACCCCACCTCCACCCCTCTTTAACAGAACTTAAAATACATGTTCAATTATTTATGATAAATCTGAATATTATAATGAAATGGACACTTAATACAATCAATAATTAACAGAAACAGTGTACACAAATCTAAACTATTTTAATGTTGCTGTGGGACAAAGTGAGACTAGCCTCCAATCAAATGTCATGAATTATTGTAGATATTATAATTACTATGTTTATATAGTGGATCCGTAAAAATGACATAATAGATGTTTTGTCTGCTGTGGTAGACAAATATTCTAATTTCTCAAATGTCTGTTTGAGCTCGACATTCATTTGAGCATGTTGGGCGTCTATATAGTTCGTGAACGTCTTTCTGCATGGCAGGCCAACTCCTGCTCTGACCGCTATTTTGGCAACTAGTGCTCTGAAAGACTCCGACTCAACCATCGATAACGGCAGCATATCCTCCACAACGTACCTGGCTACCAGTTTGTTTAGCTCGGCCTGAGACAAAACGTGTGGTGGTGGTGGTGGTGGTGGGGCCGACTGTGCATGCTTTCGAATTTGTGTAAACAACACCCGCCCAACTCTACCTCTGATTGGCTCACCATGAAATTTTACTCTACCTCAGCCAATCGTCATCATTTATGCGATTGTCTCGTGCCCGCACTCACCACAGAGGAAGAACAGTAAGAAATATCTTTCCCGCTCGGCTTAGAGATCTAGTTGGTCTGATGAAGAACAGCTTCAGTCATAGTAACGCGCCGCATTTTTTGGCAGTAACGGTAACGGCGTTATAATGATGGGAAGAGTAATCAATTAGATTACTGAAAAAAGTAACGCCGTTAGTAACGCCGTTATTCCCATCACTGCTCATTGATGAAACACAACGTCGTTAAACTGACGTGACAAAAGGTTGTTGTGACTGTTTTTTGCAGTTTGCAGTGTGAGAGCATACTCATGTTTTCATTCAGATGTCTATCATCCTGGTATCTTTTTGGCTGATTTGTTTTTTGTACAGTTTCATAAGATTAGCTCACAATAGAGCAATTGCAAAAAAAATTCGACCCTCATCCTCCAACCAAAAGAGCTTTAGTCCCCTGACCACTCAGACAGCAGCGTGTGGGTCACAAAGAGAGACAGCCAAAACAAATATGTGGTTTGAAAAATGGATTTCTCCGAGACGTGATGCTCGAGGAGTCGAGTTTGAGATCATTTCTGCTGACAAGCAGGAAAACAGAACAAAAATAGACAAACAGCAACAACAGACAAATAACACGGTGCACCCACTCTCTGTATTGTGCACACTGACTTACTTTAGACTACAGTTTCCTCCACACAATGCCCGCTGCACATAAAGCTGCTGGGACAATATTTTAGGTCAGTGAGCAGCACAGTGTCCACACCGAGCTCGTCCTCCTTCCTCGCCGTGTCTGGGACATAAAAATGACCAACAAACCGTCCTTTATTATCTGCACAACACAATGCACCCCCTCACACAAGCTGCTTCCTGCACACAGTGTCGGAGAAAGACGCCCCGAGGCCATGAAGATTTACTCAAGTGGAGATCCTCCGGAGCTCCTCTATTGTTAAGATTCCCTAACAAGGCGAGGTTTGGCTGCAGCGGCCTGCAGCAGTCAGATTACACACAATGGGAGAGCTACAGCCAACATGATTCTGCCTGCACAAACACAACCTGATCTACGGTCTGAATTACTTAGCATGCAGTAGACAATCAATTATTGAACTCTTGGTTTTAATTTTATTTGCCTTCCCTCATCAATTTCATTAACAGGACTCCGGGAGCATGAAGAGGATTTATTTAAAGTCGTTAACGGCGGCCAGGACGGCGTGTGTGCGCTCGCAGGACTCGATCTATGAGGCATCAGAAAGTGAGAGAACAGCAGCTCTGTGACGCGGCGGCCATTACTGTAAATCATACAGCAATTACAAGTGAGGACAATCAGGCTCCATATCCATAATTTGTGCAGGGTGAGGACGCAGGAGTGAGATTGTGTCGCAGCAGAGATGTAATCACAGACGAAGGTCTCCTACTGAGGTGGCATACCTAATGTGCAGCTGTTCTGCTGCTCCTAATGAGAGCTGGCTGCTCATTGGCTTCATATCTGCACCGCCATCATGAAGGGAATACAGATTACACACACACACACACACACGTCCTGTCAGCTTTAAGTGAAGACAACATGTGATCTGTGTGTCAGTGCTCTCTGTAACATGATCATCCATCACTGTCACATATAACTCCTGCACGTCGTTTATGTTTTCTAACATACAAACGGGTATATTTTAAATATCCAACTGCTGAATGCTTCAATACATTTTATTTGACAGGTGATTTTTCTTTTTTTTTTTTGATTTTCTTTTTGGGATTTTTGTGCCTTTAATGGAAAGATAGGACAGTGGAGAGAGTAAGAAATCAGGGAGAGAGAGAGAGTAGGGAATGACATGCGGCAAAGGAGCCACAGGTGGGATTTGAACCTGGGCCGCCTGTCTGGACACATGGGGCGCATGCACTAACCACTGCGCCACCAGCACTCCTTGACAGATGATTTTTATGTGAGTTGTTTTCCTGATGAAGCAGCAGGAGCAACTTGGAGTTGAGTGTCTTGCCCAAGGACACATCGGACATGTGGCTGCAGGAGCCGGGGATCGAACCCCCAGAAGGGAAGAAAAGACTAAAGACAATGAGGGCAATCAAACCCACAGAGGCAGGAAGAAAGACAAGACAAGAAACACTGAAGACACAGAGAGAATGTAAGAATACACACTAGAACAGAAATAAATCAGGAAATCACAACTAAGATACAACAAGGAATAAACAAACTAAACCAGAGCAAATCATGACAACACGGCCGTTTTGGACGCCCCTCGGTTTGTCAGATATGAGAGCAGTTATCAGGTCAACAGGTGTTGCAGTGATGGAAGCGGGCAAGAGAAGTGGTTCAGATAGAAGTGATTGTACCCGACCTAAAAAGCCTCTGCATGTTTCTAATAAGCTCCACGAGCAGAAACGTGCTCAAACTAGGATCAATATTGGAGATGCTTTTTGAAAAATGGAGAGAGGTTAGAACACAGAAAGGTTTACAGACCCATGCAGAGCTGGATAAACACTGAAGCTT
>NC_083628.1:865255-872755 GCF_963584025.1 Labrus mixtus
CTTCAGTCTGACATCCTTCATCACCGAGAGGATGCTGAAGAGGGACACGAGTTTGTTCAAATCAGCCGACGAGCCAAGAGATCAAAACAAAGTGGAAATGATTCTAAACTCCTCCCACAGCTTCAGAGAGGAAACAACGTTTAAAAAGTGATTATCAGAGTCTGAGAAAAGGTTTGATACCTTTCAGCCAACTCTTCTGTAGATCTGCAAAAAGCAAAGATAAACAATCAGTCATCCATCCAATCCAAACCTCAAACATCACCTGTTTGAGTAAATCAGAGCGAGTGCTGCAGGCGGTGTGAGCTGGAGCCGAGAGCAGTAAATATGATGATGAACCTGATGAACTTCTGTGCAGCTCATGAAGAGACACAGATGGTGACGAAGAGTTCAGAAAACATTTCAAAAGGCCGTCCTCACCTTCGGAGACCAACAAGGGAAAACACACAACAACAAAGATCGTATGAAGAAAACTTAAAGTCAGGGTTGGTAATCTTTGAAAACTAGCATGATTTTGAAAGTAGCATTCCCTCAGTGCTCCGTCTGCACTCCCCTCTGTGCTCCCTCCAAGGCCACGCCCCCTCACTTACATACACAGAGCGCCGTCGCTCCAGAAGCGGACCTCAGCTCATGCTCTGAGTGTGGGCTAGAGCACGCCAGAGGTAGAGAGCGAGCAGGAAAAAGAAAAAGAAAAAGCTAAAGACCCAGCTCTTTCATGAATACCTACTAACTTAATGATGATGGTCTCCATATTATTGATGATGATGATGGTAATGACGATGGTTTTTGTTTGATAACGACGACTTATAAGATGGTTTCTATACTGATTAGAGCTCTCAAGAACTGCCCTCAATGTTGTGCTTTGCCTCTGGTCACTTCCTGTCAGCACCTGTGTGTCCAATCAGACTCAAAGCTGATCGTTTGCTCTTACTGACATTGTTCCCTTTTTTCTAGATCCTTGCTTGTGTTGTTCTTACTCTCTGATGTACGTCACTTTGGAGAAAAGCGTCTGCTAAGTGAATTGTAGAATTGCAGGGAGACAGGGAGGCGTCTGATTGGTTCATCAGATTGGTACCTCATGGCAGACATTGGTTGAAGTTTTTACAGACTTACAAACTGATACAGATGATGGATTTTCTTTGTTCCTTTTTCAGAGAACCTGAGTTATTAATTTCTGTCAGGACCTAAAGACAATTTACACCAGAATCTTAAAAAGTGGATCTGGAGGAAATGACCGACCCTGACTTTACGAAACAGCAGAAACTAAGTGGAAGGGAAATAAAAAGCATCAAAGAAAATCAAAACATGAGAGACTACAGCAAAAATGTAAAACCCACCGAACAGAAAACATTGAAAACAAATACAACGGGAAATGCAAATGAAAATCTCCAGGCCTCTAGGGGGAGCTCTTAGAGGAAATGGACTTTCTTAACCTTCTTAATGAAGAAAATATGCAAAGCAGGAAGTACAGGGTCAGGTTGTGACCAAACCAAAACCACCAAGAATACCAAACTATTGGGGGGTTGGTGGAGCAGTGGTTAGTGTGCGCGCCCCATGTATGGAGGCTGTAGTCCCTCAAGGCCCAGGTTCAAATCCCACCTGTGGCTCCTCTCCCGCAGGTCATTCCCCTCTCTCTCTCTCTCTCTCTCCTTGATTTCCAATTCTATCCACTGTCCTGTCTCTACATTAAAGGCGCAAAAAGCCCAAAAATTACAAAATCTTTAAGAATACCAAACTATCACGTAGTGTGTCATCATCGCCTTAAACAACAAAGTACTCCTGCAGGCGGCCATGTTTGTTTGTCCTAATAGTGGTTTCATTCTTTAAAACATTTTTTTTTTTATTTCAAACAAGTTTTAAAAATAAAATAAAAATATACATTACAAACAAAGCAAACAGCAATCAAAGCAGACTTTCTGTAGTGGCCCCATTATTTTTCCTTAACCAGTCCATGTTTGAAAAGGGTGTATGACGAAGTTCAATAACTTATCCAGTCCGACCCTTTTTATCTTTTTAGCTTAATAAATTAATCCCAGGCTAAGCTTTAAAAAATAAAGTCGAATATTACAGATAACTAAGGAACAAAAGCAACAGATAAAATGTATGACACACATTAATTGGTAGACGGTACAGTTGAATATCGATTGATATTGATATTATATTGATTATATATTATTATTATATTGATATATATTATATATATTGATACTGATATCGATTCCCATTTTTCCCATTGACTGTTCAATTTTATATTTGTTGAATACCTGGTTAACTCAGGTGTGGCGGTATACCCAGCTCCGAGATCCGAGGTAAATGTAGCGCACCATTAGATTCCCCGACTATCAGAAACGCATCAAAAATGATCGACCTGACCTCCATTCATCAAACGTTTTCTCCTCCTCTTGACGACCGACCTGACAAAGCTTAACTTCTACTTTGATGTTGGCGCCCGTTTGACCTCGTCAGCCGCCGTTCTCACCTCGACAACATACAGCCATCTTACTCTAATGACGTGAAATACCTCAAACATGAAGGGCGTGCTATAAAATATCTAATGATCAAAAGAAAGTGAGAGAAAAACAACAGACAAACACAGAACGTTCTTTCTTTGGTTTATTCATATACAAACAGTTTTCTATCTGAGCATACAGCAGAGAGCTCGGGTTTCATGTGACTTGAAAGAAGTGAAGAATCATCTTCACCGACTTCTGAAGGGTTTTTTCTCGCAGCCTTGACTGCAGCGCCGGCTCTCTTCCTTCAGTGTGTGTGTGTGTGTGTGTGTGTGTGTGAAGCTCACAGCAGCACGGAGACGCTGATGGGAGAGAAACACAAAGACAAGGTGGTCAGAACAGAGAGGACGGGTGTGAAACAGACACACGCGTACGGGTCCAAACCTGTTCTTATCAAACACCTCAGAGTCACTGAGAGAAAGAGAGACTCAGAATCAAACCTTCAGAGATGTTCATGAATCATGCTACACCTGCTGTCTGCAGGGAGAGCACAGGAACGCTCTTTATTTACAACCCTCACAGCCACAGGAGGAAGTCGATGAACGCTTCTTGTAGGTTTTTCATCAGGGTTCAAATACGTTATTCATTTATTGTTTTTATTTTTTTTATTTATTTTATTATTTTATTTTATTTTTTGTAATACTTTTTATTTGATAGTTTTGAAGAAAAACAACATAAACTGTCAGAATGAGCATATATACATTTGGATATGGTTTGTATAGAAGATCTACATATAAGTGCATCATCTATACAGGCATGGATATGTTTTTCTCAAATCGATTTAAATCGTCCATACTCTTTTTGATAATTTTGCGTTTAATGTCTGTTTTTTGATAATTTTAATAACTATTTTGTCATATATATATATATACATACTATATAATCTTCTATTTAAACATTGCTGTACATATATAAACAACACAACTTCAGAAGGTCAACACTTTTTTATTTTTTATATTCAGGTCTAATTACAGATTTTTTTCCTCAACTGTTTAAAGGTTCTTGTTTAAATGTCACATATATTTTTATCCCTGCACAGGTTATGTACATTTCTTGTATAAGTCTATTTTTAATTGCACAGTTTAAGTTTGATTAATCTAGAGGTATTCTTTAAATCTTTTTTTCAGGTTAATATATATGTATGGGGGGGGGGGGGGTCGGTTTTGTGGTTAATTTGTAACAAATGTTTCATGTCATGTCTTTGTAACCTGCTACTGGATGCTTTGAATTTCCCTCGGGATCAATAAAGTATCTATCTCTCTATCTCTCTATCTATCTCTCTATCTATCTATCTATCTATCTATCTATCTCTCTCTCTCTATCTATCTCTCTATCTATCTATCTATCTATCTATCTATCTCTCTATCTCTCTATCTATCTCTCTATCTATCTATCTATCTATCTCTCTCTCTCTCTCTCTCTATCTATCTCTCTATCTATCTCTCTATCTATCTATCTATCTATCTATTTGTATCAGTTTTTTTTACTGCCAGGTTCCATGGGAGCAGGCTGACAGTGTGACTCTGTTTCTCTGTTGTTTAGAAAGCGATGCATGTTAAACCCTCCACCTGCTCGCTCGGCCTGCTCCTCCTCACAGAGACTGTGTTTAGTCGTCTGCAGGATGAAGTGCTCAGGATTTTAAATCACTCCCTTCTGACTGTGTTTTACCTCGAGGCGCTGAAAACTGCGATTGTGAAGCCATTACTATAGAAACCAGGAGCTTCTTAGTGCTGAACAATCACAGAGCACTCTCAAACCTCTGAATGTTAAGATGTTTGTTTTAGAAGTTTCAATCAGGCTTTCTCGCTCACTGCAGTTAAAGTTAAGCTGAGAAACAATATGGCCAACAGGAAACTCTTAAAACAGTCACAATCACTTCTTTCACCTTCGTCCTTTACAGTTTTTCTCAGTCGCTTTGGTACATTTCTCAGATCAGAATTGAAATTCTCAAAACTACTTGTTCAATCTTCACACAGCAGTTTCTCATTTCTTTGAACAAGTTGCAAATGCTTTGGTACATCCATGCAAATGATTATGTACAATTATCTGCTGTTTCCTACATTATCAATTACTTATGTCATGTTGATCAAAATGTATTAGAATGGGTCTCTGTTGAATAGTCTCACCCCCCACAACATTTAGGCATTAGTTCATCACACAAGTCTTTACATACAGAATGGTTGAACAAGTTGTCATAATATGTCAAGCATATTTCTACATTTCCATTAGACTTTTTTTTCTGAATCTGTCCTGAATTGGTAAATTGCTCCCAGGTGAATCTTGACTTTCTCTAACGAAGGGAAATGTGTGAAGCATTAGATCAACCAATGATCAACCAGTTTTCTGAAATAGCTCAAAGGTGCATCTCATGAACCATCATGTAAGTATATATATAGCCGGAGCACAACTCAATGTTACAATGTCTGACAATGGAAGGACAAGGAATTGGACGGGGTCAACAGCCAGAGAGAAGAAGAAGAAGAAGAAGAAGAAGAAGAAGAAGAGGAAGAGGAGTGAGGCTGCGTGGCGGAGGAGCTGGGAGGCAAAACAGAGGAAGAGGCAGAAGAGGCCGAGGACATATGCGTGTTCCTGATGAGATAAGAGCCACACTTGTAGACCACGTTCTCAATCATGGGCTTACAATGGCCGAGGCTGGTCGAAGGGTTTCAGCCAAATGTTGGGAGAACAACTGTGTCCTCAATCATTCAGACTTCGACAGAACAGGTATGTAATCTAACAAGAGGCACTGTACTGTAATACTGTATACTTTCTGTAATGCTTCATACAATATTACAGTACTCCACTTGTATTTTACAATATACAGTGAGTATACTTTATACAGTGACTTTTATCTCAATTTTGTGTTTTGCATCACTATATTTTTTCCATATAGGACTGCAAGACAACTTCACAGGGGTGGCAGAGGGCCCCTTTTCACACCTGAACAGGAGGAGGCTATTTGCACCATGGTTGTAGAAAACAATGCCATAAGACTAAGGGAGATAAAGAGTGCCATTATAGAGGACAACAACATCTTTGAAAACATCCAAACAGTCAGCATCTCAACCATTGACAGGGTGCTGAAAAGACACCAAATGAATATGAAGCAGCTGTACACTGTTCCATTTGAAAGAAATGGTGAAAGAGTGAAGGAGCTGCGCTACCAGTATGTACAGGTAAAACATGTATGAGCATGCAGTAACTGTACCTCACAGTACATCGTATAGTGATATACAGCACAGTAAGTGTGACCTTTACACATTTGCTATGGCTGTAGAAAAGAAGAAGCAATATGTGCTGTATACATTTGATGTAACTGTATCTTGTCCAAAATGAAAATGCATGTAATTCATAAAACTCATTTGTGTCTTTTGGATATAGTGTATAATGGAACTGGAAGCAAGTGAACCACTGCACGACTTCATCTACATGGATGAGGCTGGCTTCAACCTAACGAAATGCAGAAGGCGTGGTCGAAATATCATCGGCCACAGAGCTACAGTTGATGTGCCAGGCCAACGGGGCGGGAACATAACCATGGGTGCTGCTATCTCTGAGAATGGTGTGCTAACGCATATTCCCATTATTGGCCCATACAATACAGAGCGTCTCGTCACCTTTGTAGACACTCTCTACAGGGATCTCATCCCTGAACAAGAGAGGGCTCAGATTGGAGATGACTTGATAAAGTACGTGATAGTTTGGGACAATGTCAGTTTCCATCGCTCCAACATCATCAGGCAACGGTCACAACAGGATGCTGATGGAGTTCCTCTCCCCTACTCCCCATTCCTTAACCCCATTGAGGAATTTTTCTCAGCATGGAGATTGAAAGTATATGATCGCCAGATGACCCTTCTGGCTGCCATGGATGCAGCGTGTGATGACATCACAGCAGAGGCTGGATAAGACACTCTAAAAGATTCTTTCCACGCTGCATCACAAGAGAAGATATTCGTTGTGATGTGGATGAGAATTTGTGGCCCAACAGACAGGAAGGTCAGGAGGTGTAGGAAGACTGCACTGTAATTCCTATAGCACTGCATGTACAGTTTTCCCTAAGGAGATTGTCCTGTGTTCACATTTCTACTTTTGTTTTTTGTCTTTTCCTTTCTGCATCGCAATGACATGGTCTGTCAACAAATTACAGTACAAACAGTAAAAGCGTAAATGTGAATCATGTCCAGTCTCTTGCAATCAATCTCCCACATACACTAAGGTGTAGCTTATAATTGTCATCAGACCTTTAGCCATAGTTTCTATCAGAACACCCCTCCAGAGTACACTGTTATATTGACAACATGACTAAGTAATGTGACTGTCTTATCCGAACACAATGACACAAGGACTTGTCATTCTGATGGCACTGACATGTTCACTGACACAGATATTTACTTTTGAGAGATGAACTAAGGATTCTGAGCAAGAGACTGACTTTTGTAGGTAATCCATGGTGTTTTGCTATTTGTACAAATTGAGAAATGCACTTACTATTTTGCAAATGTCGAGGATGATTCGAGAAATGTACCAAAGCGACTGAGAAAAACTGTAAGACAGATTTCTGCTGATTTTCAGAGTAAGCTGCATGTGTGAACGCAAAACGGCCGAAGGTATATCACCATGACTTTTTTCCTGCCCGCCCCCAAGGTCAAGTTTCTGTGAAGTTGGGTATACGCCAATTTTAGCATCCCTTCACTGGCTCCCTGTTGATTTTAGAATTGATTTTCTGTTTTAGGTCCTGTCCTTCAGTGAAACTCTCCTGCTGTCAGGTGTGAACACTTAACGCAGGAAGATTTCAGGGGGCGGTCTGCCTGAAATGTTCGGGGAGGTTTTCAGCGGTGCACTTGTTAAATTAGCTTACTTAAAGGCTTTATATGTGATGTTTTGATCCAGCAGATGTCGCCCTTGAGCACCAGCATGAAACCAAAACAACTCGCGCTGCATTGTTGTGTTAGCATGCTAATGCTAGCGATCTTTATTATGCTCGTATCTT